>NC_142494.1:27112978-27418312 GCF_965113065.1 Corylus avellana
CGACTTTCTCACAGCTACCCCCATCAATAACAAGTTTGCATCCCTTACCTCCCACCGTGCAAATTGTGTGGAAAAGATTATGGCGCTGCCCGTCGTCTCCCTCCACCTTCCGAGGTGTCTAGCATATCCTTCTAACCATCAATAGAGGAGTGTCATCCCTAGTAGCAAATTATTTGTCGACACCACCGAAGTCGTCAAAGTTTGCTTCTTACTCTTTGCCATCGCCTTACTCATCAAAGGCTTCTCCTGAATCTACGAGTAGTCTCTTACCATACTTCTCTCTCTTGCGACAATCCGTCATCCGGTGACCCGACTCCCCACATCGAAAACACTTGGGCCTGGTTGTAGCCCTAGGTCTACTTGGCTACCCTATAGTTATGGGGTTTTTACTTGGACCAGTCAACTGAGGAAAGGACTCCCAAGCTGTGAACGAACCCCTTGTTTGGTTGTAGCTTCCACCTTCGCCACACCCAAATGTGTTTAAGGAACCTCGTGCCGACGCCTACGCAATTAGCAGCGCTCTTTGGTGGGCCTCCGACACCTTGGTGTCAAAGAGGTTCAAGGTGTCTTGAATTTGTGGCCGCAAACCCCCAATATACCGAGACACTAATTGTTCATCCGATTCGGACAAATCAACCCATGTCAATAATTTGTAGAACTCCTCCGTGTATTCATCCACGGACTTCGAACCTTGACTCCAGTTTTGCTGCCGTTGATACATGGTTCGGAGTAATTGTGAGGCAAAAAGGCGGGTCACATCTTTCCCAACAACTTCTCCCAATTGTCGAGCTTTCTCTTGGCTTTCCATGCCCTAGCTTGCTTTAATTGCTGTCACCATGCCGCAGCCCTTCCCCGAAACTTGGTTGCAACCAATGAAACTCGCCGATCTTCCGATACCTTTTTTTTTTAACTCGAGAATCTCTTTAACTGCCAACACCCAATCCAGGAATTCCTCTAGTTGAAGACCCCCTTGGAATTCTGGAATCTCAAGTTTGAATTCGCTCTCCCACTGATTAGCATGAGCTTGCGCAGGAGGTCGATGACCCTGCGTTCAGTGCTCGACAAAAGGGTTTGCAGATCCATATCCGTCGTTGCCTTCGTCTTCCTCCTTCGGTACGTGTGGTGAGGGTCGACGTAGACGCCAGTCATTGAGGCATGCGTCGGTCAGTTGGGTGGTGAGGTCTTCAATTTGATCCCTTATAGCCTCAAACTGCCCTTCGTTGCGCCTTCCCGGTGTCACCTCATATTCTTTATGAACTGAATCATCGCGTTCATACACGTCGTGCAAGCTTGCAATGCGATTGCCCTTCCTTCCACTTGTGTTTGGAGCCATGTAAAGTGACTGAGCTCTAATACCAACTGATGCAGCCTGACTAAGTGGAAGCGAGTAAAACAATACAAAAACAAGGATAAATAATTCGTAGGTCTTGAGTCTATCAAGTATCTGAGAATTCTTTTCAAAACTATAGAGTCTATCTAAGGTTTCAAGGAAAATTATGAAGAAAACTCCTCTGAGTAATTCTTATTGAGAGAAAACTGATCAAATAACATAAAACTGTCTTTTCAAGAGGCTATAATCATATATTTATAGCCCCATGACCCCTAGTACTAATAAAGGACAGAATTAGGGTTCCAACAACCCTAATCCTAGCAAAATAAGTAAACAAAGTCGGTTTAAAGCAAATAATAGCGGAAAGTTAACATAGAATTCCCCGAGTGCGCTCAATCGCTGGTATAGTGCGATCGATCGCACTACTAGGGACTTGTGCGCTCGTTCGCAGGCTCGATCGCAGTTCCAGGGACTTGTGCGCTCAATCATGTGCTCGATCATAGAGGCAAGGGGTATCGGTCGCAATTCCAAGGACTATCTTCTCTATATTAGGTGCATTGCGCTCGATCACAGTCAAGGTGCAATCGATCGCAGTTTCATGGACTACCCCCTTTGCTGCGCGAGTCTGGAATCATGTCACCATCTTTCGGGGCATCTTCACACAATCATCTATTTAGGTCTTCCTCATATACTCCCAGGCATCGTAGTCTACATCACCTTCTAAAAGGTGCCGTTAACTGTTCACACGTTTGGGTGACGTGTGAACAGTAAAAACACCCCAAAAATTGGTAATTCTGAAAAGAAAAATAAAATAAAATAAAATAATTTCAAAATGATTTCTAACATCTGATTCAGGTCTCAGGATGAAGCCAAAATTCAAATTCATCTCAATCATTATTGCTAAAAATATATCAGCAATAAATTGTAACTTCAGAATTCCTGCGACTAATTTTCTCTTTAGAACAAATTGTCCAATAATCAACCTCTTCGAATATAAAATAATGTGACCAAAAAAATCAGCTTGTCTTCCAATCATCAATTGGGCGGAATTAGCATGGTAGAGTTTGAAGTAAGACCCACACTAGCCAAGGACCGTGTGAGCATGTGCCTGAATACTTGATAACATCAAGAGGCTCTATACAGAAGTATCTTTTCACTCATATATAAACATGGACCAAACACAGCCTACAATTCCAAACCCAAGAGTAGCCATCAAATTGGGTTACCTCAACACTCCAAACAAATCTCCAAAGCTCAAACCCATTCGGCGAAACTAGTGAACAAACATCCAGAATTTACACCAACCGAAAACAAACCCACTTCAGTCGTGAACCAACTCAACCACAACCCTCAAGAATAATCCAACTGAAATAACCCCCAAAATCAAATACCCAATTGAAATCAATTGAAAATCAAGAATTAAAGGCTATAGGGGATGACTTTTACCTTTGATAAACCCAGTAGCTCCATCCGGCCAACACCCACCAATTTCACTTCTCTGAAACTCTCTCTCTAATCCGTTCTCTCTCTCTCTCTCTCTCTCTCTCTCTCTCAACTCTTAACAAAGGAGAAGAAAGGGAAAGAAGGAACAGGGAAGAAGGAAGAGGGAACGGGGACGAGGTGAGAAAAGAAGAGGGGAAGCAGGGGAGGCGTGAGAAAAAGGGAGAAAGAAGAAAGTAACAAAAAAAAAAAAAAGAAAAGAAAAGAGGAAGAGGATGTACCTAAAGAAGACTCTGGGTATGGAAGATGCCGGAACTGAGTCGCCGGCCACCTCATTGTATCACCGGAACCACCGTGAACGACTTACTCAAAAAATCAAATAAAACCAAAAATGAGAAATACCAAAATAGAAAAAGGGAAAGCAAACAAAATTGAGTGAGATGAGTAGAGAGTGAGAGAATGAGAGAGCTGAGAGCAGATGAGAGTGCTAAGAGAGCAGAGATTGACAAAGATCATTGAGAGCTGAGAGAAATCGAAAGGGGGGTGCACATTCCCATGCAAACTAACCCCAGCAGTGATGTGCGTCACTGTTCAAACGACATGGTGCAAATGGGACACGTCGTTTGAACAGTAAAACGGCACTTTAAGAGGGTGTGGTTCGTTATTCAAACGACACCTCTAAGTTTTTTTTTTTTTTTTTTTTTTTTGTCAAAAAGGTCATAATAGTCAAATTTAATTATTATGAATTATTTTTCATCTCTAAGAGCATATAATAATATGTATTTTAGCTACTCAAAATTTATTTTTTGTATTTTAATTATTAGTTTTTCGATACAAATTCACATATTATTTATTTACTATCTACTTTCTTTAAATATTTAACACCATTTTTATTGTTTTTAGCCCGCATCTTTTCTTCTTCTTCTGTCTTCTCTCTCTGAAACCAGACTCCAATAGATTTACCTTTTCTTCGTATAGTTTGCTGGGTTTTTGGATTTATGTTGTGAAGGGACCGACGGGGGATGACTTTGTTTGGGGTTTTGCTTTCGATTTTGAAAGCACCGAAGAGAAATGCCAGAAAGGACGGAAGACGAAAGACGGTGAATTAGATAAACGAAGGTTAGGATGACCTCCGTCTAGAACTCTCAAGAAATAGAGATAGAAATCGCATGAGTTTGAGCCCTAGTGTCGCTATAGTATGCGTATTGGTTGATCTCTTGAAGGATATGCCCAATCGTATTGGCTGGGGATGGGAAAGTTTGGGTGCTAGCAACAAATCATTTAAGAGAATCTTTTTGTTGAATGGGTGTTTTGTTTGTAGGACGAGGAGAAAATGAGGAGGAGGGAGAACGAGGACAGCAACACCCATTGTTGTGTGGGCGGGGGGAGAGAGGGAGAGGGAGAAAGAAAAAACAATAAACAAATATTTCTATTGTGAATAGGATAAAAATACTATTTACTATAGGCTATAGCAAAATGGACCGTGATACAAAGCACGCGGCGCTCGTGACATGCTGCGTGCTGTTTTACTTCACCCTAGCAATATAGTTGGGAAAAGTTTAAAAGCCCAATCTACTGGAGAGGGAAAATGCCTCATAATAGTCAAATCTGACTATTGCGAGGCTTTTGACTAATTTTTACGTGTTTTAAAATTACCCCCACAAATTCAAAAACTCTTAATTGAGGGTACCAAATTTTTAATTTTTTGCAATGTTCGGTTAGGATTTTCCGTTAAATGTTGTCAAAATTTTCAAAATACTCATGTTTTTAATATTAAAAAAAAAAAATTGCAAAGAGTTAGGCCTAGGTATTTTTGTAATTTTCATTAAATCATGAGCAACGCCTGAATCTTTGTAATTTTTTATTTTATTTTTTAATAATAAAAAATATGGATATTTTGACATGATTTAATGAAAAATTCTAACAGAGATATAACATTGCAAAAATTTAGAAGTTCAATATACTAAATAGAGAGTTTTTGAATTTGGAAAGTAATTGCAAAAGTTATGAAAGTTCAATAGGATTAACCAATTAAGTGAAGTTATATAGAAACACACAATATGATAGATATAGAGTGGAATAATAATAATGACAGAGATAAATGAAATAGAATAAACACAGATATTAAGGTGGTTCAGCATATAATCTACATCCACACACGTTAAAATCTTATAGGCTACATATTTCCTTCATGTATGATTTGATTACACAACTCTATTTATATACTTTACATGTGATTTGAAATATTTCAAAAACAAACATATCCCTTAAATTAAGGTTAACAAATATCATCTAAATCTCTTGATTTAAGGAATACAAAATCAACATTTATCATTTATATGATATCCTTAACATTCCCCCGAGATGAATGGTCCTAGTGATCGTCGCGGGCGGAACCAGAACTTTGAGTTAGAGGAGACGGAAAAAAAAAAACTTGAGGCCAAGAAAATTAATTTTGAAGTTCATAACAAAATATATTTTTTGATAAATGTTTTAAATTTTTGGGGACTCAAGCCCTTATGCGAGGTCCGCCTCTTAGACAAACTTGTTTCATACATAGTAACATAGAGAAAAAAGAGGCTTGATTCATATAAAGTAACAAATGATAAAAGAACTCAGGGTGATCGATCGGCTAATGCGCAAGAAGCACACTGTCGTACGTTGTTTTGAATCCGCTTTGTTGATTTTCTTTGAAATTGACATTTATTTTTTTTAATTTTTTTTTTGTGGGTGTTGTGAAAAAAACTTTTTTCTTTAATCTCTCCTAAGAACATATATTTTTTACAATAAAACTTGTGGAGTGTGAAAGAGATGTCTTTCTCTCTTAATTAGCCATTTTTATTCATGAGTCATTTTACTAATATGCATAAAAAAAATAAATAAAAAAACCTTGTTAAGAGCACTTCTAGTGAGCTCCTCAAACTTTAGTCAAATTTTAACTAAAAATCGACTTTTTCCTATTTTGGTAGCCCCTTTTTAAATACACAAAATATCAAACTCTATAAAGATTTTTTTTACTTAAAAAATATATTAGTTTGAAAAATTTAGATAGTTGATTACACTTGGTGATGAATTACAAGTGTGATTCATGACTCGGAACCATTTTTTCAAGATAAATGGCATGTGAGTTCATTTATTCCTTATTTATTCTGAATACTTGAACTTCGGCGACTATGGCCGACATCCGCTACTATGGCCAAGACTTGAATATCGGCAACTTTTTGACCAACTATTAGAAACATATGGGCCAAAACATATGCTTCTTTGGATTTTATTATTATTATTATTTTGGCGCATATGCTAAGAAACTCACGTAAACAAGGTGCTTGAATTCTGAAACCAAAGATAAAAAGGAGCAGGGCCGTGACATTGTAGCGACTGAACATTTGATAGAACTACAATTCTGGCTAGGAGAAGCTTACGTGTATCTGATGAGCAGCTTGGGCGTGAGAGAGAGGTCCCCGGAGTCTTGGAGAGAGGAGCAGGGCCGTGACACTGTAGTGCTCCCACTTCTCGTGTGACTGTGAAGGAACCACCGGCTTGGTTGGGATCCCCAGATGTAATGCTCTTGTTAAGCTAAACGACCCAAAACAAAAAGAAAATACAAATTGAATATACATTACATCTTGTTAAGCTAAACGGCCGAAACAGAAAGAAAATACAAATTATATATATATATATATATATATATATATATATATATATATCTACGTTAACACACTAAAGCCCTTTAAGTTACATCTTGCCTTTTATTGAAAAATGTGAATACATAAAAGTCCTCTCTATTTATAGAGATGACATGAGGAATGGATTTCATTCCTTAGCAATGTGGAACAAACAAAGACTTATTTATATAGGTTAATTACTAAAAACTCTCCACACTTAAGCAATGTGGGACAAGTCAACATATACAAAGGCTGGAATATGGGTTTATGTCAAATAACAATAGACCAACAAATAATTGGCCAACAATGGGCCGAAAAAGAAAAAGAATTAGGTCAATCAAAGGGTCAAAACAAGGTGAGCAACTTTGGCCTCATTTGTGGGCATCTTTAGTCTCTTTTGATTTTGATTTTTGATTTTTGATTCTTGAATTTTGATTTTTTTTTTTTTGCCGGAGATGGGTGGCTAAACAGTATGTCGGTGGCTACTGTTGACAAGTGCTGGTGGTAGCAGGCTGAGATAGTGGACTGGGCTAGGCATTTGGCTGGAGCATGGCTGAAGTGGATTGGACCTTGAAAGTGGGTTGGATACAAAGGCCATATTTGACCCAAAAAGGAAGTGATCGTGGACTAGGTTGAAAGATTGGATTCGGGCATGATGACCCGGTTCAAACAAGTCTTTTTTTTTTGGGTTAAATATCTTTTTGCCCCCTGTCGTTTAACAACTTTATTTTTTACCCCCTAAGGTTTAGTTTTTATCACAAGAGGTATTTCGGGTTTACATAAAAACGGAGATGGTACCTCTGTCAAACTTCCGGCCACCCCTTTTCCAAATTTTAATTAATTTTAATTTTTTAATGTTTTTAATTATATATATATATATTTTGTATATGGACACATTTCAAGATTTTAGGGGCGCTTACGTAGATTTCTATCAATTTTTGGACGGAAGTTTGATGGAGGTACTATCTCTGTCTTTATGTAAACTCAAAGTATCTCATGTGATAAAAATGAAACCATAGGAGGCAAAAAATAAAGTTGTTAAGCCACATGGGGCAATTTTTTTTTTTTTTTTCTTTTCTTTCAGGCTGGCGTGTGTAAGACACATGCATATCAGCATTGGGCGCGTGAGGCATGTGGATCACACATGAAGAAGGGCAAACGGCCCGTGAAAGGATGCTGCAAGTCTGGCAGGTCATTTGGATAGCGTGCAAGGCTTCTGATGAGGTGGAGCTGGGCAGATTTGGACTCAGCAGTCCCTAATCTATCCATTGGCACAATATTTAAGGTGATATGCATTATATGGAGGCATGTGGGCGCGTTGAGTGTTGTCTCTGGAGTGTGGAAGTGAGTGGAAGGTTCGACAGTGTCTCCGGGAGGCGCATGAGGGCACGGGCACTGTCGGAAGGGGATGAAATTACCCATATCCATCGATTTGGGGCTAAGAGACCACATGTGGTTGTTTTTGTTCTGAAAAGTGTCATGGTAGCAGCGCGTGAGGTGCGTAGAGATTCTACTGGGAGCGCGTGGTGACACATGTGGTGGTTGTTGGTCACAAATCTGTCACATAGTGGTAGATCGGAACCACGCAAGCTTCATTCTAGGATTGGTTTCCAGATGTGCTGCAATGAAGGCATGGACCAAATTCTGGAATTATTTTTCTAGATCTGGCCAGAGGGAGCCATGGCGGCTGTGAGCGTCTGAGCGCAGATGTGAGAGTAAAATAAGGCCACACGTTTTCTGACTGGCAAAAGTGAGTGGTGCCAACACCCAAAATAAAAGAGCAAAAGAAAATTCCCAAGACTTTGTGCAATAGAAAAACACAACATCTGTGCAACAACAAAAATAAATTTGCAAAAAGTTTCATGATTGTGAAAAAATCCGAAACAAAGAAAAAAAAGATTATAGGGAAATAGAAACAAAAGAACTAAAAAATTACTGGAAATAGAAACAAAAGAATTAACCCAGAATCTAACAATTGGCGTTAGCTTATTAGCTCTGATACCATAATAAAATTTATAATGCGAAATAAATAAAGAGACACAAGATTAAGATGATTCGGCAATATGCCTACATCCACACACTAAAACCTTATAGGCTACATCTTGCTTTTTATTGAATAATGTGAATACATAAGACTATAAGAGTGCTCTTTTTTTTTTTCCTAATTGATTGAGAAAATGGTTAAAAGGGAGGATTATTGCCATTCTTGATTCGAAAGGAAGAGAGAATGTGGAATCCTAAGAACAAACAAACAGAAACCCAAAAAGGGGTGGACTCCCTAACAATAGACCCAAAAAGAACAATACAGTGCAAAAATAAGAACAAACGGTAGGAAATGGGGCAAACAAGTGTCCAAATCCTTTCAAATTGGCCACATAAAACGGTAACAGAAGAAAAAAGGGAATAGATTAAAGCGAACCTGTAACATTCCCAGCCCGTTAAGGTTGAGTTTGCCACTTTTCTTCTTTTACAATAAAAGTTTTTGTAAAGATCTATAAGGTCTATCAGAGTACTTGCTTTTAAAGGATATGATCAATGTATAAAACATTCTTCAAGAGATTTTATTACAAGCAAAATTAGGAAACATTAAACTTTTGTTGCGGAATATCATATTATTACAATAACTTATATGAAAAGACTTTGAAAGTTAATAATTATTCCCGCCCCCATTCCGGCCTCCTATTCCAGCGTCCTTTCTACCTGGAAACAAAAAATAAAACTGAATGAGCCTAAAGGGGCTCAGCAAGTAAAATCCACAACCATAGATAGTTTTACTCCTTGTTCTCAGTTTTAAAAATCGTTTTCACAAATAAATATACATCCAGCCATAATAATACATGTATGTACGGTTGCATTTCCCGTAGCATATACATACTATTACATCTAGTAATAGATCATCGTCATAAATCATCTTTATAAATCATCATCATAATGCATCATTATAAATCATCATTGTAAATCATCATTATAAATTATCATTGTAAATCATCATAGTATATCATCGTTGAAATTATATTATCATTTTTCTCATATTAGGGCCCATGTACACTATTACCCCTGTGTACGAGGGTTGCGGGTCCTTGTGACCAAGGCACTGAACTGTGGCCTCAGCCATGCCTTACTGTCAATTAACTCTTTCTTGGTGTACTCAACGGTCATGTTGATGGAATACCACCTTCTTGCATAGCCTTCTTCAATGGTTTCGCCTCCATCTGAGTGTCGGTCCCGAATTCATCTCATCCTTACTTCTCTTGGAGCCAAAAATACTCTCCTCCATACATGTGCCCTCATTTCATAAACATTTAACTCATTTCTTGTACTTCTCTTTGTACTTCTTTTGATGCATCTTAGGGCAACATGTAGGAGGGTTTATCATCATTCTTTGTTCTTATAATCATCATCATTTCTCAAACTTCTTTTCTAAAAAATGGAAACTTTTCCAAATATAAACTTGTTGTACTTAGAAAGCGTTTAAAGAAATATAAACTTTTTAAATAATTCTTTTAAAAATCCTTCATGCATATAACATATCTCCATGACAGGTAAATAAAATAATCAGTTACAGTTTGATACAAGAATGTATAAATAACATGACATGAAGTAATTTTAGAATGGCTAGTGAATTTACTTACTTCTAGACTTAAGCTAAAAAGTGGTCTGAAGGATCTAGTTGTTCCAATCTGATTAACACCACTAGTATATCTTTTGAAACTAATTTCTGAAGTCCGTTCTCTCTCATGTTCTTTCTTTCTTACAACGCTTTGTTTCGACATTTCTCTCTCTATTTTGTGTAAACACTTTCAGAAAGAAGAAAGACCGAGTAGAAAACGGAAGAAGGAATAATATGTGGAAGAGAAGGGAGATGAGTGGTGAAATTTGTGAAGGGAAAGAGCTCTATTTATAGGAAAAAAACCAAATACTATTCTACCTTCCATTTACAATTCTACCCTCATTTTACTATTCCATCTACCAACACTATTATACCTACATTTATCCATCTACAATTCTACCATCATTTTACTATTTCATCTACCAAAACTATTATACCTACATTTATCTATCTACAATTCTACCCTCATTTTACTATTTCATCTACCAACACTATTATACCTACCTTTGTCCATCTACAATTCTACCCTCCCTTTACTATACCTATACTATTATACCTACCATTAACTATTATACCTTCCCTTACTATTCTATCTACCAATACTATTTTTATTAGCATTTACTATCTTATTATTTCACCAATTACCATTCTCTAATTACCACTCTCTGTAATACCATAAATTTCCCAAGAATTAAAATCATTGGCTAAAATGAATATCAAAATAACTCATCATCAAAATAATCTATTTAAATAATTTTGAAAATTCTGGGACGCTACAGAACCTATATGAACCCACACTTGAAAACTGCAACAACCATGAGAAGGAGGTTAAAGCGATAAAGGCACTGTCAATGTCTGATGCAAGACTGTAGAATAAAGAGGTACCACCACAAATTTGGTTACAAAAGTCTTCACTAAAATATCAAACCACTGAAGAGCTGGAAGACAGTAACCCAAACAACACAAAAGCAGCAAATAACAAGAAAAGATGCAAAACACTAACGAAATAAAAATACAGGGAAAAAGATGAAAACTGCAAATAAACCCACTAAAAAGCAACTTCAACATAGCATAGGAAGGAGGATGGCCAACAGGGGAGCTTCTGGTTGCAGCTCGGAAAATACGCGATGGAGCGTGAGATCTACACTCCAGAGCGTGGGATCCACGCGCAAGCGTGTGAGATCCACGCTTAGGCGCGTGGGGGCCACGCGGCTGTGCGTGGTTGCAGGAAAATGAAGGTGGTGGAAGTGGTGGAGAGTTGCAAGGTTGTAGAACAAGGTGGCAGGGCGCATTGGAGTTGAGGAGGAACGGAAGGTGACAGATTTGGCCTAGAGAGAACCGAATTTGAGATCCACCGTAGAACCTAGTATAGCGCAGTGTCTGAGGGTGAAAAATGACTAGCGGGTGACGAGGTGGCGGTTTGGTGGCGGAGTGCTGGTCAGGAGGTGGCGAAGCGTCAATGAAGCTGGAACGTGGCAAAAAAAGACGAAAAAAGAGGGAACAAGTGACAAAGGGGGGAGGACGGGCGACCGCAAAAGGCGGAAAGGAAGAAGGGAGGAGGGAGAGGACAACGTCCATGATAAATGTTAAAATATTCATATTTTCAGCCCTTAACTTGCATGTTTTAATCCTTTGGTTTTAGTTAATTAGGCCATTTTAATTTCTTTTTGTGTTTTTCATACTTTCGCAGGCTATTGAAAGAAAATGAAGTAAATCTAGATGATTTGGGCTCAAAGAGAAGATGAAAAAAAATTGGAGCTCTCTGACACTGCGATCGATCACAGGGTACCTGTGATCGAGCGCAGTACCCGAGAGAATCAAACACAAATCAAGCCAGGAGCGATCGAGCGCATGACAGAAGAAGGATCGATTGCAGACCTGCAATCGAGCGCACACGGGTTGCGATCGATCGCACCCATGCGCATGAGACACATCAAGTGGCGGCCAAAATGTCCCTCTTTCCATATTAGGGTTTGCCAACTCCCAATTGTAACAGGTCTCAAAACCCTACGAAATCTCTAGGCTTACTACTTTGTCAAGGACTTCTAAAACCCATAAATAGACCCTTAAGCCTCTAGAATAGATCTACTTTGTAAGAAGAAGAAGATGAGCTCTTCAAGGTCAAGTCTCGGGTTTATTCTTTCCATTTCCTTTCTTTTCTTTATGAAGATGTTTAATATCAATTTTATGTGTAGCTAATTTAATTAGTAGGGTTAGATTGAAGCCCTAGTTATGTTTAGTTAATATTTTAATATTGGCGCCTTTGTGATGATCTTGTTGTGCTATTTAACTTGATTAATGCCTACTTGCATGAATTTCTCATATGTGTGTGTCTGATCAACATATACATGTGGTATGGACTAGTTAGTTAAATCAATTTGGATGGCCGAGTTCTGGGTTTAACATAAGTAACAAAAGAATCCACACCGCGATTCTTGGGTTAATCAACATGGGGAACCGGAAGTATATGCCATGCCCTAGGCCTCATGTGTTTGTCGATTTCCATGGAGTATATGCTTTCCTAGAGAACAACTTAGTATACATCATGCTAAATCCCTTAGAAAAGAAAAGAGTTAGAGTATACGCCATGCCTAACTCGTTGCTTAGGGAAATCTATAGCCTTAGGAGTATACGCCATGCCCTTAGATTGACAAACATTAGATATGCATAACTTGATCAAAGCATTGACATATTGTTATATTATCTAAGTATGATTGGTGGTGGATATCAAAGCCCTACCTTTACCTTTTCATTTATCTTTGTATCTTTTTATTTCTTTTTCACAATATCAATTCAGTGACAAGTTGATATTTTTAATTAATTCTAAATAAAATCACAATCTCTGTGAGTTTGACCTCGTACTTGCCGCACTATATTATTGTTTTGATCTTGTGTACTTGCGAATTAAAACGTACTAAATATTATCAATTAATTTATATAGTATTTAAGCACAACACGTTCATCCCTCCTCCCCAAAAATACCCGCACAACGGCGGTGGAGGGACCTCACGGAGGAGGTGGGTTGTTTCAAAGAAAAAGGGAAAAAACTTCTCTCTCAAGAGAAGCTCGGTTAAGAGATGGCCTTAAAGACCGTTATAAATAGAGTGCTCCCTATTTATAGAGAGGACATGAGGAATGGATTTTATTAAGGGTTAAGTACTAAATACCTTCCTAGGGTTTCAATTATTCCCCCCTCCCCTCCCGCAATGAAGTCTTTGTAGTTTTGATAAAAGATCAATTTCGTTCTTCCGTTCATTGACCGTTAGTTGACCTAATAGAATTTCACATGGACCAATTAGAAGCTGACATTTTGCATAAATGGCCACGTCATAAGTGATGACGTGGCACTTAATTAAAAAAAATTAAAAAAATTAAAATTAAAAATATATATTTTTTCATAATAAAAAAAATAAAATAAAATTTGGCCACCCCCTCGGCCATTTTGGGGGTGGCTCCCTAGTGGGTACTGGAGCCACCCCCATGGAGCCAAGGGGTGGCTGAAACCATCCGCAATAATAGGCCACCCCCAAAATGGCCCCCAATTTTATTTTATTTTATTTTTTTATTTTTTATGAAAAAAATTTTAATTTTTTTTTTTTAAAAAAAATATAATTAGGTGCCACATCATTACTAATGTCGTGGCAACTTATGCCAAATATCAGCTTCTAATTGGTCCACGTGGAGTTCCGTTAAGTCAATTAACGGTCAATGGACGGAAAAAAAAAATTTAGTCTTTTATCAAAACTACAAGGACCTCCTGTGATACAAAATAAACCCTAGGAAAAAAAAAAAAAAAATGAAACACTAGGGGGTATTTAATATTTAACCCTTTTATTAATTCCTTAACAATGTCTATCAATGTGGGATAAACAATGGCTTATTTATATAAGCCAATTACTAAAAACTTTCAATCACTTGTGCAATGTGAGACAAGCCCATATATATATAATTTTTTTTTTTGAACTCCATAGGATCGAAATTGGCGTATGCTTATAGATCTGATACCAAATAGAAATACATAATATGATAAATAAAAAGCGGAATAATAATAATAACAGAGATAAAGGAAATAAAATAAACACAGAGATTAAGGTGGTTCTGCATATAATATACATCCACACACATAATTTGAGTAAACAACTCTATTTATAGATGTGATTTGAAATATTTCAAATCTAAACATATCCCTTAAATTATGGTTAACAAATATCATCTAAATCAAGGGATTTTGCCGGCCTTCGGGTCGAAGAGAAAGAGTTTCAACATGAGAGGCTTTCCGCTCTCAGGGTCGATGAATAATTGCTATCCATGCATTTGGTTGAGTGTGTCTGTCACAGATTTAGTATTAAATCTGATTTTAGTCATAGATTAATGGATTGGTCTCGAATCTTGTACTAAACCTAATAATCTTGTAGCTTTATGCTATGGTTGCTGATGTAAGAGCTTTATTGAATGAAATGTTATGTTTTTCTCAACAAAAAAAATCAAGGGATTTTGAAATTACAAAATCAACACTTATCATTTATATCCTTCACAAGTTCTTTTTTTTTTTTTTTTTTTTTAAAAAAAAAAAAAAAAAAACATATTGATGCCAAGCGGATGAAACATAAATGTGATAGTGGAAAGGACAACAGAACTGCAATTTTCTTATTAGGAAAAACGATTTAGATACATAGAAGAGGATGTACGTGCGTTTGCCACAATATTGGGGAAATTTCGAGTTATCTCCGACAACAGTTACAAACATCAACGAAAACAGTTGCACACATGCATAACATGATTCACAATATTAGTGGTATCATGAAATACAGCACATTTAAAAAAAAAAAAAAAAAACCCAAGGATGTATAGGATATAGGCGAACATAGTGTACAGCTGAAAGGAACCACATTGCCGCGATCCAGGAGCTGAGATTAGGGTTTGCTGGGGCAGCGGTTGTACGTACTTGCTGTAGATACACAGTTGTGTTTGCCTGTATTAACGGGTGGTGCCCCGCAATTCCCATATTTAGGAGGATTTCCTTGGTTACAAGCCGCACGTCCACCCTTCAGGGCTCCTGCGGCTTTAGATGGGTTTATTGGGTTAGCAAGAATCCGGCTGATGTAGGGGTTGATGAGGAAGTCCAACTCCAGGTCGTCCTCGATGAGGCATTCATCGAGACGGCCATCGCAGCGGAAAGTGGTGTTGGTCTTAACAAGGACAGCAGCAGAAGCACAACAATATGCGTTAACAAGTAATGCCATGATTACAAAGAATGCGAGACGATACATACCTGATCCCTTCGTGCTATACACCTCGATTTCAGTAGTATTCCTGTGTTTAACTAAATGATCTCCCTCCACAAATCGCTCTCATACATTGTGCACCTTGAGAGGTCTACTTATAGTGAGTGAAGACGTACGGGAGTGATCATTAACCAAATTAAGGTTTTTACATCAGCAAACACTTTTGTTGATTTATGTAATTGATATTTGTGCTCCGACGATAATTAATGTATATTATTTTTTGAAAAATGTTAGGTATTCTTTTAATATTTTTTTCGTTTTAGGTAAAAATTATTTTATATAAAAATTAAGTGAGAAAAATAGAATAACTTTAATTTTTGGTTTTTATAAAATAATTTTTACTTAAGATGAGGAGGGCAGGAGAAGAATACCAAAAAAACGCATAGTATTTCTTTCTTTTTTTTTATTCAATTGAAAATTATTATTTTATCCAAAATAAAGAAAAAACATAGTACAATTTCAAAATACCTTCTACGGAAGATCAACGTGTAATTTGATTTGATGATTCCATGTCGATCACATATTATTCTTTTGCGGAATTCTTATTTAATATTTATTCATAATTTCGTTTCCCAAGGCTTGCGTCCCATCCATTGAGGACTTTTTGGTCAAACAAAATAAAAGCACTACTAATGCATAACAATAGGTTAATAATATAATGTGACCTTTATGGAGGAGAGACCAATAGCAAAGTGTCGGCAGAAAAGGAATTGTATTTCAGTCTTTTATATATTCAGGGTTAGGTTCCTCGCTCCAATAATTAAGCTCTACCCAATTAGGATGTACCTACTTTCTTCATGATCAAATAGGAGAGAGAAACCCCCTTTTCCTTTTCCCTCTTTGAATAGAAAAAAGAAAAGGAGTGGGGGAAAACAAAAAAGAAAAAAAAAAGAAAAGAGACGACCAGGGTAGCAGGTAGCTCAATGCCGGAGATGACGCTTTTTTTCATTAAAATAAAAAAGAAAAGAAAAGGAGAGAGAACACATTTTTTTTTTCCTAAGTAAATTGAAAAAGACTTACAGGGAAAAAAAAATCGTAATTAGTCCTGTTTGGTACGAATGATCATACCAGGGAAAGAATAATTAAGATTGTAAATCATGGAGTAAATGCAAACTGTCGCATAATCCTTGATTTGTTTCATGTATATGCTTAGAGTGCGTTTGGGAGTGCGTTTTTTAAAAAATAATCTGCGATTTTAAACCAAATCGCAACTTTAGGGTGTTTGGGATTGCGATTTTAAAAATGCAAATTTTAAAATCACAAAAAAATCTGCGATTTCCATAAGCTGATTAGAAGGTGCTTATTTGAAAAAGTGAGAATTTAAAACAAAATCACGATTTCTATTAAAAAGATATTTGGCGCAATAGTTACATTTTTTAGAACGGCAATGAAAAAAATACCAAGATTACACACCTAAAATATATTAAAACCCTTCTTTTCTCTTCTTTTTTTTTTTTTTTTTTTTTTCCCTTCATCCTCTCTGTCTTGTTCATCCTTATTGGTAATTTGGTCATAAAATCGCAATTATATGCTAATGTTATCCAAACACTCAATTGATAAAAAAAAAAAAAAAAAATTTAGTATGTTTTACCAAACGTCTGTACGATTTTAAAAAGTAGCGATTTTAAAAACGCAATTTTTAAAATCGCACTTCCAAACGGGCCCTTAATCGATATCCACTTTTCTTTTCTTTTTGAAATGTACCATACTCATTTATTGATAAAAGTCGCAAGCCTAAAGCTCTTACAAACAGAGCAAAAAGCTCTGAAGTAAATCATAGCCGAAGCTAAAAATATAGTCATCAACAACAGACCAAATCAACCATAACACAGCATCCACTAACCTATGACTAATCATCAGGTTTAAAAATCAGATTTGCATCAAACAAACACCATCTAATGCATAGGTAGCGCTTATTCCTCAGCCTTGAGAGCAAGACCCCCAAGCCGATACTTATTCCTCGGCCTTGAGAGCAAAACTCCCAAGCCGATACTCATCATCCTCGACCCGAAGGCCAGGATAAAGTTCACATCCACAACCCAAGGGTTTGGACCAGTAATAACGGACAACAACCGGGCGCAACAAAGTAGGAGGAGAGAGCTTTATTACAAGCAAAAAGAAAAAAACCATACAGGGAAATAAAAGGAACACAGGAAAAAAAACAACAATACAAGGAAATAAACGCGAAAAACACACAAAGTGGATCACGGCAGCCGGAGGAGGCCGATCGCGAGCTGGCTGGAAACCGCTGCGAAAGGTGGCACAAAAAGCTTGGCGCGGGAGGGGCGTGTGAAAAGACCCGACAGCGAGCGGTGAGCGTCGAAGCGGGCGCGGAGAAGATCGGCAACACACACAAACAAACAGGAAGGAGGAGAGTTTGAGTGAAAACCCCTAAAAGCAATACCCACCAAGAGAGAACACAAGTACAACATAATAGAAAACACCAAAGACAGAAACAAGCCTAAAAACAAAAATCGGGAAGCAAAAAAGCAAAATCAAAGAACGAAAGCAAAAAAGCACAATCAGGGAGAAACGAAAACAAACCCAGGCGAATCGACAGAACCCTTGCAAAATGTGGGATGAGGGGGTACCAGGACTAGGGACATCAAGTAAAATACTAGCACCTGGAGTGGGGAGGTTGAGGGGAGGAGGGATGCAGTCAACGGGCATCCCTCCTCCCCTGAGGCGGTGACAGCGCTCTGAAGGGGGGGCTTAGGGTTTCATTGGGCTCTGGAGGGGAGTGGAGGGGGGGCTTAGGGTTTCACATATCCACTTTTCAAGCGCAAATGTAATAATGTTTTCATGAGGGGTAATTACTCGGTAATCCTCATGAAGAAATTCTTTCTATGCTTATCCATACTTCTCTAATGCGCTAAAAAAAAAAAAAAAAAAAAAAAAAAAAAAAAAAAAGAAGCTTATTGACGTTTGAGATGATATCATTTGAGAAAAACATTACTAAAATACCTTTGTTTTTTTTTTTTTTTTGGTACTATTCAAACGGCATCATTCTTGAAGTGGTGTCCTTTGAACAATAATATTATTTAAATGAAACTATTTGCAAGTCAGAACCAGAATATGTCGTTTGAACAGTATTAATGTTCAAACTGAACTATTCATGCGTCAGAAAGTATTGATTGAAATTATTCAAATGACAGTAACTAATTTTTTAAAAATTTGATGCTCAATATTGTATATTGTCGCTTTTATAAGCTAAACATATATCTCTCTCTCAAAATGCCTCTCTATTCTGAAATTGATTCTTTTTTTAAATATAGAATGATGGCTCAAAATATAGAATGATTTTTTTAAAAAAATTGATATATATATATATATATATATATATATATATATATATATAATGATGGCTTCCAACTGGCAGCGGCCCGTGGGGGTGGCTCGCCGGAAAAAATAAATCCAAATAGCTCATGTCGCTTGGAAATCGTTGCCTGTCCAATCTTTTCAGAGAACAGTGGTTTATAGTAGAACTTAAGTGGATTGAAATCTCAGCAATTCTGCCAATATTGCCCATCAGCTATTTTTTTTTTTTTTTTTTCATCTTGGCTATTCAACATTATTCAATAGCCACAATTTTATTACGTGTCCCAACAAAAAATAAATAATAAAATATTATTTATTATTTATAAAAATATATATAAAATAAAATATTAAAACTAAAAATTAAAAAAATTGGGATAGCCAGCCAATCCCAATGGGGTGGCCGGCATTAGGGCTAGCTGGCCACCCCAACCGAGCCATGGGGGTGGCCGGCCACCGCCATGGGATCCCCTAAGGCCGCCACCCCCATGGCTCAGTTGGGGTGGTTGATCATCTCATTTTTTTAATTTTTAATTTTAATATTTTGTTTTTTATATATATATTTTTTAAAATAAATAAGTGGGACACGTGGTGAAATTATAGTTGTTGGATGATATTGGATGGCTAGGATTTGAGAAAAAGCTGATGAGCAATTTTGACAGTATTGCCGGGGATCTTGATCACTCTCTTTCACGGTTTGGTTTGGTCACTAAACAGTACTCACTTCTGTATTTATCTGTTGTTTCAGGCAAATTTGCTTCTAGAATCTAGATTACCTTTACAAACCGCCATTTTAGGTTGCTTCTTTCTTCGTCAGTGGGCTAGAATCGCCTAAGCCATTTATTTGGCTCATTTTAATAAATTTCAATTTTTTATTTTTTTTTAATTTTTTTTAAAGTAAGGGCATTTTTAACAACCTCATCAATATTATTTTTTTTGCTATTTTGGTGAGCCAATTTGGTAAAAAAAAACCTTAAATCTCTCCCTAATAGCCTCACTATTATGCTAAAAAATATATATATAGTGAGTGACATGTATATGTTCACCATTTAATAGTGAGTATTTATTGGAACAGATAAATTACAAACAACCAATTATGATAAAGATAATGACAAAGGACCTTTGCTCAAATAGAAACTCTTACAGAAAGAAGAACTGAAGTAAATTACTTTCCAAAAACAATTTGTATAGAATTAAGTTTTTATCAATTATTGATCTTGTAAACAAAACAATCTCTTTATTATTATAAATAAGAAACATTGTCATGCGATTGAATGTGCATAAAACACAAAAACTATAATATTCTGTAGTATTGTTCACTAAATACGTACAAAAATGATTAAAAACTTTTTTCTCTCTCCTCCCTTGTCTTTGTCTTTTCAAAAAATATAAATGTTAGAGAAAAAATAAATAAATCTTTAAAAATAATATTTAAATAAAATAATGAAAGTATATTGTTAAAATGACGAGCTATTGGAGGTGTTTTAAAGTGAGTAGTTAAAATAAAGAAAAATATATTTTTAACTATTTTTATGAGGCTGTTAATAATGCTCAACTTCACTAAAATTAGTATTATTTTGTTTTACTATTTTGGTGAGCCAATTTGGTAAAAAGCCCTAAATCCCACCCACCAGCCTCACTACGCTGCTGAAAAATATAGTGAGTACTGGTCACTCACTAAATACATAAAAAAATGATTAAAAACAATTTTTTATCTCTCCTCCTCTTCTTTTCCTTTTCTCAAGCATGCCTCTGTTCTCCATTTTCTCATTTTCTTTGTCTTTTCTATCCCATTTTGCGTAGGGCCGTTTATGAAGAGTGTCTCCACCAATGCATCTCTTTGTTTCGAGTCTCACCGTCACCGTTAGGAAAAATGCAAATTTAAAAAAATATTATCATCGGAATAAGACAAATATTTAAAAATATGACCGTTAAAAAAATACAAACATTCAAAAATATAAAAGTAAAAAAATAATAATATTTAAATAGAATAGTAAAATTAAATTGTTAAAATAGTGAAGTTGTTAGGTGTGCTTTCAAAAAATGGATAATTCTTTTTACTAAAAAAAAAAAAGTAGATAGTTAAAATAGAGAAATATGTATTTTAAATTATTTCAATGATTAAAATTTGATGAGACAGCTAATAAATGCTACTAAAACTAGTTTTTTTGGGTTATTTTGGTAAAAATGCTTTAAAACTCACATTTTCAGCCCCACCAATTTGATGGAAATAAAATGATGAGTGAACAATAGCGAGTACTAATCACTCACCAATTGAATAAAAATGGTTTCTCTCTCCCATCTTTCTTTTTTCGTTTCTCTCACCTCCTTTATTAGCTAGAAAAAAAACAATTTTTTTTTAAATAATATTTAAATAGAATAGTGAAAATGAATTTATTAAAATAGTAAGGCTGCTGGGTGTTCTAAAAAAGTGAGTAGTTAAAATAAATAAAAATACACTTTTAGTTATTTTGGAAAGTAAAATGTGGTGAAGTTGCTAATAATCTTCTAAGAGCACTATTTGCAGTCTCACCAAAGCAATTTTTGGTTATTTTGGTGAAAGTGGCTAAAAATTCAACTTCTTAGCCTCACCATTTTAACGAGAAAAAATGGTGAGTAAATAGTTCCCACTATTAATAGTAAGTATTGTTCACTCTCTTATGGAGTAAAAAAGAATTTCTCTACTCAAAAAAAAAAAAAAAATTATCTTTCCCTTTTTGTTTTTTGTTTCTCTCTCATCCTTTAATAGTTAGAGAAAAAATATACAAATCTTTGAAAAATAATATTTAAATGAAATAATAAAAGTTGATTGTTAAAATAGTAAGGTGTTTGAAGATACTCTAAAAAAGTGAATAGTTAAATTAGAGACAAAATGTACTTTTAGTTATTTTGATGAGACTACTAATAATACTTTAAGTAGTGAATATTGTTCACTCACTATTTTTTTCCATCGAAGTGGTGAGGTTGAAAATAGACTTTTTAAGCATTTTTACTAAATTGCCTCACCAAAATAAAAAATTTAAAAAAAAAAAAAAAAAAATCAAATAGCCAAATAGTGCTCTTGGTGGGCTTTTATTTTTAATCTGCTTTTATTCTCTTTCTTTGTGCCCTTGTACTTGCCTGATTAAATATTTTTTTTTTTTTTTTTTTTGGGAAAAAAAAAAGAAGCTCTGCTAACCTACGACCGGTGATTATGAAGTGGCCTGAGCTTCAGAGTTTCACGTGATCCACAATATGCTTCGCTTTTGACAATTTGTTTAATAAAAAGATTCAGAATTCATAAATTTAATAACAAATTTATTACATTTTAAAAAAATAATTGAAAAAATAACGTGTGACGTACCTCCTTTTATCACGTCTTCCATCAATAATGTCACGTCAATTTTTAAGGGTATATTTAAAATTATTTTTGAGAAACTTAAAATTGTGTTTAATACTCAAAAGATCGGTTAAAACAAATTATTCGTTTGATAAAAAAATTAAAAGTGTTTTTAAGCGTCTAAAAAGCTTAAAAATGGCTAAAATGTACTTTTTTAGCTAAAAAAATAATTTTTGACTTAAAAACTTTATTTCTTAAACGCAATCTCAAACAGGCTCTAAAAGAGAACAATTTTTTTTGGTTTTGTTATTATCCTTAAACTGAAAATAAGAAGAAAATAAAACAAGCTCGAACTTATTTAGGAATTTTGTTGAATTAGTTAAATAAATATTGTTAAATTTATAGAATTTATTAGCCATCAAACTATATAATCAGGGCTTTATTAGTATATATTAGCCATCAAACTATTCTCTAAGAAATTACTAATTAATTAATTTACCTTTCAGTAGTGATAGTTTGCCTAAAACACGAAATAAAAAATGTCTTTTGGACCAATTGTTGTTGAAAGTTGCACATGATATGAAGTACAAAAGCAATTAACTTCAGCATTATTCACAAAAACACTGAACCAGGTTTAGATTTGTTGAAAGTTGGTCCATTAGGTAATCAAGCCTCAAATGTGAGCTCAATCTTAGTTTGGTTAGTTCATGAACAAGCTCAAACAACCATCTCAACGAACCAAACTCAAACCGTACAATAATTTGGTTTGATCGTGGACCTTGCTTCTTTCTGTGATTTATCAATTTTATGATGGTCTTGGTCCGAGGCGCATGATCAAGTAATTAGGTTCAAGTTTCCTTCCCAATGTTTAGAGAGATCAAAACGGTGGGGGCAAGGCCCAGAATTATGCTTCAGAACAGTCCTCTTTTTCTTTTCTTTTTTATCACTTACTTTTTCTTTAACTTTATCTTTTCTCTTTATTCCTCACCAAATCGGTACCCTCTTTTCAAGGCGGTTGTGATATTTTTTTTTTTTTTGTTGGGCGTAAAATGGTTTAGAAAAATATTTTTTTTTATATTTTGTAGTGTTTCGTACGACCAAAAAAATAGTTTAAAAAAAAAAAACATTTTTCCACCAATGCTTTCCTCCTGCTATAGTTTTTAAGTTTGTTTATTGTTGTAGTATGTGTTATTTTTGGTAGATTTGCTTTTGGATTATCTCTACAAAACTGGTGTTAGATAGCTCATTTTTTGGTCGGTGAACGAATAATTCAATGGGCCAAATCTCAATAATTTTTAGGTTTTTTCTACATTTAATTAGTTATATTGGGTTTTTATTAGGCTGCAATATTATCGTTTTTGTTTTTGTTTTTGTTTTAATGTACTTTTTCTCCTTATGTGTTCCCTTGTCCATGCTAATGTACGCCTGGTCAGAATCAAGTGGCTTGACATTTACAGCTTAACGTGATCCACGCTTGTCTCATTCCACTTTTTAGGTCTTCCATCAATAATTTCACGTCAACAGTTCAACTTTAATATTTATATGTTGGGTCACATTTCTTCACTCTCTTTTTTTCATAAGCTTTACTTTATAAAAGTCATGGAAGGGCAATCATTTAGCATGGAGATACATTTAACTTTTCTGACTCAGATAGAGACCGAGAACATCAGCACATGGGCGTAAATGGACGGAATTTGGGCCCAGTAAGCACAATTAATTGTCTTACTGAACAAGTGTTGGAATCCCACGCGCGGAGTTGGGCAACCGGCAATAATTCTCGTTGGTTTATTAAGAGAGATCAAGCTCTTCTGGTTTTGTTGTTATCCTAAAAAAAAATAAAAAATAAAAAATAAAAACTAAGAAAAAAAGTAAAGAAGACAAGCTTATTAAATTAATATAATTTATACTAAGAAATTTATATTTAAGCTTTATTAGTATATATTAGCCATCAAACTATACTCTAAGAAATTACTAATTAATTCATTTACCTTTCAGTAGTGATAGTTTTTTCTAAAACACGAAATAAGAAATGTGTTTTAGACCAATTGTTATTCAAAGTTGCACATATGAAACACAAGATTTGAGCTCGATCTTAGTTTTTTTAGTTCACAAACAAGAATGATTTTCTTGAAATAAAGAATGATTTTCTTTTTTATCATTTCTCATTTTTCATTGAGAAATAGATGGATTTGGGGCAATGATAAATGGGATGTATATTGAGTGAGAGTGAGGTTCTATGGATTTGGCCGACCATAGAACTGGTTCAAAACCAAATGAACCAATTCTAGAATAAGAACTAATTCTCTATTTTATAAAATTTGACAAATGCATAAAAGCTAATATACTATTCACCACTGCCCTGAATATGTGGGTTGTCAAATTCTTGAATAGTTTGGGCTGCAATGGAGTACATCCTAACATTCTCTTACTTACACATGATAAACATCCCATTTTATACCATATATACTGTTTTTTTTTTTAATTGAAAATACGAGGATTTCATTGATTAAAGATCACGAGCATAAAGTTCTTACAGAGCAAAGCAAAAAGTTTTTACAACACAAAGCATAAAGTTCTGCAAAATCATAGCCAAATGCTATGAGGTTATAAAGTCATAGATACAAACAAAAATTATTTCAATCAAATGCTATCTATGACTTTAATCTCTTGCTAACCTATGTACAAATATAGTTAAAGAGCATATCTGCTTCGAGCAAGCTAGATCAAAGACATAGGTAGCCAAATTTCCTAACAAAATTTGTTTTAACTGGTTGTGAGAGATAACTCTTCACACCGAATTATCTAGGCTGTGAGAAATAACCTTTCACACCTAATTATTTCTTCTTGTTCATGAAGACAGATTTAGAAAGAAGAATCCTCTTATTCAAAACAAAAAACACAAACAAACAACCAGAAAGCAACAGTGGTGGCCAGGGAGGAGATGAATGGCATAATACGGTGGAAGGTAGACGGACGTATAGTAGAGAGGCCGAAGTTGCTGATTGGATTGGAGAACACCTACAAACATAAAGACAAAAGAAAAACCATAAGGGGAGGGGGAGGGTAGGAGCGGGGAGTAGAAGGGGAAGGGGAGAGAATGAGGGAGATCTGCTCCCACCACAAAAAAAACAAGGTTTAGCGACATGGTTATTTGGGGCATTTTTGGCCAAAAAAATGTCCCTATTGATTTCGCAACGCTTGATTTGGGGCACTTGGGACACGTCGGTTTTTATGGCGACTAGAATTTAAGATTGAGACGTTTTTTTACTAAAGAGCGCCTCAAAAAGGGGACGTTTGGAACAAAGCGCCCCCTTTTTTAAAAGGGGGCGCTTAGTTGTGAAAAACGCCCCCTTTTTCAAATGGGGACGCTTCCTAGGCAAGCGCACCCTTTTTTAAATTGGGGCACTTCCTAGGCAAGCGCCCCTTTTTTAAAATGGGGGCACTTTCTAGGCAAGCGCCCCCTTTTTTAAATGGGAGCACTTTCTAGGCAAGCGCCCCCGTTTTTAAATGGGGGCGCTTCCTTGGCAAACGCCCCCATTTAAAAAAGGGGGCGCTTCCTAATCAAGCGCCCCAATTTTAGAATGAGGGCGCTTCCTAGGCAAGTGACCCCTTTTAAAAAAGGGGTCGCTTGCCTAGGAAGCGCCCCTTTTTTAAATGGGGGCGCCTAGGCAAGTGCCCCCATTTTTAAATGGGGGCACTTGCCTAGGAAGCGCTCTCATTATAAAAATGGAGCGCTCAGGTGGGCAAGAAAGAGGGCGCTTGCGTGTAAAGGGCCCCTATTTCTATATGGGAGCAGTTCCACGCCGCAAAGCGCCTTCAATAATTAATATATAGAGAAAATATTTTTCTCATGCAATCCATATATATTTTTTATATTCTCCCGATATACAATACGCAATACAATATTGTATTGCGTATTTTCTCCATAAATATTGAATTAATCCATAAATATTTTCTCCATTCATCAATCTCATACAATCTTATATATATATATATATATATATATATATATCTCACAATACATATCTAATCCATATATACAATCTCATATCTCATAAGACATCTAAATCCAAAATGATGATGTCATAAACACAAAGTGTACCACATCTTAAAGAGTGAACAAAAATTGTACCATACATATGAAATAAAATAACCAAAACGATATCATAAACACAAAGTGTACCACCTCTTAAAAGAGTTCACAAAAATTATATATTGCTCGAAAACGGCCAGTGTATTCTGCATTTTCCATGACCTTGTCATAAGCGTCGTCAGTTGCCCAATTTATTGATCCATGTGTCAAGCTTGAGCTTACTGCAGTGTCTTGTGAACTCAGAGCCCTCATCTTCTCCTATATTTATATAGAATATGGAAAAGTGTTACGTACCAACTAATCGACTCATAAAGACTTACAATATTATAGTGTTTTTGAAAAAATAAACACATGCATACACAAATTAAATATACAAGTTAATCACATACAACTTTGTCCTCAATGTTTGTATTGAGGAAACTGCTATGTTACATGGTGAAATGCTTAGAATTTAATTTTTTGGAGCAGATAACTTTTTGGGAGGCATGTCTTACTCTTACTGATTATTATTTGAGACACCTTTTCCTTAGATTGCAAGATTGATGATTAGCTAAGAGTTTAGATTTGCCTTATTTGGTTTTGACTCTAAAATAAATTTTCTTTACTGTTTTACCTAGTGCCCATAAACAAATTTCAAAATGATACGATAGTCAAAATTTAGCAGTAGAAAGGGACTTCAATGGAGTAGATCACTATTGATGATGCTATATATTTTTCTACCCTTTTCAACACATCCGTGCAAAGTATTTTCTCCTAATGAAAATATTATTTGATCTCAAATTTCTAGCTAGTATGTGTGAAAAGATTTTTATTAGTTGAAAGTGGCACCTTAATTATCATGACGCCCCTAATTAAGGGATCAACCGGCCATCACGTACGTGTGACTAGTTCATAGGTAGGGATTCGGTGGTGAGTGGGTGGGCGTTGGGTTAGAATTAACGAAAAATTTCATAAGATTTATTTGAATTAAAGATACTGTACGGGGAGAGGGAAAATATTGAAGGGAAAATTAAGCTCGCGCACTAACAAAAATAATTTCGGTGCGCCTACTATCTAGGCGCCCTTATTTAAGTGCGCCGGCTGGCAAGTATCCCTAATTAGGGGCGTCTACCAGCTAGGCACCCTTAACAAAGGGCGCCTAGCTGGCAGACGCCTCTAATTAAGGGCGCCTAGATGGCAAACTCCCCTAATTAAGGGTGCTTGCCAGCCAGGTGCACTTAATTAAGGGCACCTAGTTGGCAGACGCCCCTAATTAAGGGCGCCTAGATGGCAAGCGCCTCTAATTAAGGGCGCTTGCCAGCAAGGTGCACTTAATTAATTGCGCCTAGCTGGCAGACGCCCCTAATTAAGGGCTCTTGGATAGCAGGCGTCACGAATTAAGAGCGCTTGCAAGCCAGGTGCCCATAATTAAAGGCGCTTGCCAGCCAAGCGCACTTAATTAAGGGCGCTCGCCAGCCAAACGCACTTAATTAAGTGCGTATAGCTGGCAGGTGCCCCTAATTAAGGGCGCCTGGATAGTAGGCGTCCCGAATTAAGGGTGCTTGTCAGCTAGGCACACTTAATTAAGGGCGCCTAGCTGGCAGGCGCCCCTAATTAAGGGCGCCTAGCTGGCAGGCGCCCCTAATTAAGGGCGCCTGGATAGCAGGCGTCCCGAATTAAGGGCGCTTCCCAGCCAGGCGCCTTTAATTAGGGTTACTTTCCAGCCAGGCGCACTTAATTAAGGGTGCCTAGCTAGCAGTCGCCCCTAATTAAGGGCGCCTGGATAGCAGGCGCCCTTAATTAGGGGCGCTTGCCAGCCAGACGCCCTTAATTAGGGGCGCTTGCCAGCCAGACGCACTTAATTAGGGGCGCCTACCAGCTAGGCGCCCCTAATTAAGGGCGCCTAGATAGCAGGCGTCCCGAATTAAGGGCGCTTGCCAGCCAAGCGCACTTTATTAACTAAATTGGGGCATGTCCTATTGGAATGTCCCGAATTAAGGGGACGTTTTTCTGCGCAGGCGTTGCTAATTTTATTTTGTGTCGTTTACACAATAAAACGTCCCTATAAGGGGATGTTTTATTAAAGCGCCTCTATTCCAAGCGTTACTAAACCTTGTTTTTTTTGTAGTGTCCCTCCTCCTCTCAAATTTGTTTTTTTGAGGAAAATGGCCGAGAGACGACTTCTAGGGTTTTTATTATTTTTAAGTTTCCATTCTCTTATTGTCTGATTAATTAACAATATATCATGTCATATTAATGAAGTAAAGCCACGTGGTTTTCATTTATATGTCGTGTGCTAACTATATGTGTTACTTGACATAATTATTTTAAATTATTAATATATCCTAAATAAAAAAATTAAACATTTTTTAAAAAAAAATGTTTTAAAGAGGAGTAGTTGACCACCACTAATCGGTGAGGGGAGGCCAGCCCTCACCATATGACACTTGTCAAATGGGAATTATGTGTTACAAATTAATCGGTTTGATGAAACATATTGTTAATTAATTAGACAAGAGATTGATAGAGGTTATTTATCATTATTAATCCATTTGAGTTATGGAAAGGTTAATTTATTCAAGAGAGAGTCTCTCTCTCTTGAATAAGGAGGTTTGCTTCCTTTCTTCTGCTTTTTTTTTTCATCTTAGTTTGTTGTTATTTAAGATTTATTTATGGATCATATGTTTGAGGGTCATGTTTGTTCATTTCTCTGTAACATTCCCATGTCAAGAACTTGGTCCTATTCAATTGCTGTATTTATTTATGTCACCTTTTCTTTTTCCTATGACTCTGACCACTTTGTGCATTATCCATAGAACTTGGTCCTACTAATCTTTTCCTTTTCATTTGGCAATATATATAATGCCTTTTTTTTTATTATTATTAAAAACGTTCAAGGGAAACATGATATACAGGCGAGATAATATTAATAATTACAGCAATTATAATAGTCAAAAGTATTTCCATTTGACAGAAGCGCCTAGAACCGTGAAGACAAAAAAAAAAAAAAAAAAAAAAGGCATTGCTTTTGGCAAGTCGTTTGATCAACTTTCTCAAAGTTGACGTTAGGTAGATTCGACACAAATTTCCTTAATCCATTTTAATAAATCTCAAGTCTCATCTAACATGATTAAGTTCTAATTAGGTTAATAGAAATATAATAATTAAATAACTATTAAGAATATTAAAGAAAATATGTGTCTCTCATATGTTAAAAGATATTTAGCACTTATTAAAATAGGTTGTTTGGAAAAAATTTATGTTCAAATAGATACTATAGATTAATGTTATATGACATCCAATGGCCCCGATAAATGTCTTAGGTCAGCAATTGCTATACATGGCTGAGAGGGTGACCACACCACTGTTAAAGTCGGTTTGAAATTGCGCTAGAGGGCTTAAGAAATATTTTAATACCTAAAAAATTATGCTAAACAAAAAATTGGTTTGTTTGGTAAAAAAAAAATACTAAAAATATATATTTTTTGACTTCCTTGCTTCGGGCTTTTTTTTAAAAATTTTTTTTTTAGTGTTTTAGAGTTCCACAAGCCGGATTATTAGAGTTCCCTGTTCCACCGGTTCCACCACCCTGTGATCCACCACTTGCCGGACTAAGAAATCGGCTTACGTAGGGGTTGATAAGGAAGTCGAACTCCAGGTCGTCATCGATGAGGCATCCATCGAGGTGTCCATTGCAGCAGAAAGTGGTATTGGTCTTAACAAGGACAGCAGCAGAAGCCTTTATTCCCTGTAGCCTTTTTTCCCTTACTCAATTAAAAAAAAAAAGGACGGCAGAGAGGATACATACCAGATCCTTTCACGCCGTAGACCTGCTCCATTACACTACTACTTCTTTGTTACCCCACGATCGAACTGCTCTCACGCAATATTTATCTACTTAGAGTGAGTCAAGACGGGAGTTATTACCAAAAGGAAAGAATATGACTCAAATTATTACGTTGAGTATATACATGTGGTGGGAGTGTAAAAAACATTTAAATTACATTGAAAAGATATAACAAGTGTATCACCGGTGTGTTAACTCATAAAGGAGCTAAATTAAGCATCGGTGGTGGATTCCTTGCGTGTTCTCTTAACTCCGTTTCTATCTTGCAGGTTAACAGAGGAGCGACGTCCAAAATTACAATCTCATCCTTTGGGTCCACCATACTGAAAACTGTACCAACAATAAATATGCAAATTAAATGGTATCTTCCGTATTTTAACCAATTTCTAATTAAGGTTTTTACATCAGCAAAAATTTTGTTGGTTTATGTGATAAATATATTTCATATTTGTACTCGGAGGATAATTAATGTACAAATTTTTGGAATTCAATTGAAAATTCTTATATAATAAAAAATAAAGAAAAACTTAGTACAATTTTAAAATAGTACCTTTAAGGCTTTACCAAAGATCAACGTGTAATTTGATTTCATGATTCCATATCGATCACATAGATCATTCTTTTGCCGAATTCTTATTTATTCTTTCATTTTAGAAGTTTATGTGTCATGAGACGCTGGAGCATTTCATACTATATATATATATATCTTTTATTATTGAACTGATGTGATACTGTTCATCCATCTTCTTTTAAAAAATAAAATAAATACTTCTAAATAGTGTCACATCAATTCAATAACATAAAGACAATATAAAAGAGTATTTAAAATTACTCAACATGCCATCCATTAAGGATTTTTTTGGTCAAAATAAAATAATAGCACTACTCGTACATAACAATAGGTTAATATATAATATCTTGTGGCCTTTATGGAGGAGAAACCAATAGCAAATTGTCGGCAGAAAATTAGGTTCCTCGCTTCAATAATTAAGCTCTACCCAATTATGATGTACCAACTTTCTTTATGATCAAATGAGAGAGAGAGAGAGTCCGAACAATATCTTAATACCAACGTAAGAGTAATAGTTAGTGACGTGAAAAAGAAGATTATTAACAAATCATCGAGTAAATGCAAGCTGTCGTATTGATTTGTTACATGGAAATGCTAATTAATCGGTATGGTCCTGATCTTTTCAAGCGCAAATGTTATAAGTGTTTTTTATTTTTTGATATGTCCGCATAAGAAGAGCTGGGGAATTCAACCTAATGATCTTTGCTTTATTAGGCGTGATCTTAACTGATTGAAGTACCTTAGGAACGCAAATGTTATATGTTTTCAATAGGAATAATCACTCGTTAATCCTCATGAAAAAATTCTTTCTATGCTTATACATACTTCTTTATTACCGCATTATCACTCAAAGAAACAAAAAGAAAAGCTTTGGGTAACACTAACAGGGAGGAGTCAATACATTTATTATCAAACTTTTTTGTTTTTAATTCACCATTGGGGTCCATAATGTTTATATCCATGTGAAGCCCCAGGGCTCCGTCCAATCTTTCCGGTGAGAGTGGTTTACCTACCGACTTTAGCTTTACAAGTGGGTCATATTTCTTTTTTCTCTCTCTCTTTAACTTTTCTTTTTGTCTTTATTGCTTACAAAAGCAGTGATAGCATGTTAGTAAAGTGTTCGGACCATATCTCGGGTGCCTCCTTTAGGGGATAAACAAGTAATGAATATTGGGTACAAACGTAATCAAATTCCTACTACTTTTATTATGTGTTAGAAATTATTCGAAAATATAGCTCCAACTAAGCAGGATGAACCCAGACATGTACGTAACGAGACTGAGTTTACAGAATATGAAAAGCCAACTTTCCACCGTTTCATTTGATTGGTACCAAATACCAATAACATTAAACAAGTGATTAATATTTTTAAAGAATTGATAAAATTTATTATTTTTTAATATTTTTATAATGAATGGATAAGTTTACTATTAAATTTGTGTAATGTATATATGAGTTTACAAATTCAATAATTTATTTATTAAAAGAAATAATTAAAATATAATTTAAAGATAGTTATATAACATGTTTCGTAATTTTATCATTTCTTACTATGAAAAGAAGAAGATAATTATTAATTAATAGAGCTGATGTCAGCGATCTAGATGCATGCGGTGATTTCATTGGATACTTTTTTTCACCGGACATTGTCGCTAGCTATGATTTACTTGTTATTGCAGCATGTATTATTTCAAACAGAGATACGTACCTTTGTACTGCCCATTTCTTTAACCCATTGTTAACAAACTTTAAGCTTTTTTATGCAGTGTCTTTAATTGTATTTGGATCTTTATTGACCCGTCCTACCTTTTTTTTTTTTTTTTTTTTTTTTTTGGCTCCCTTGTGCTTGCTTCAATAATAAATTTATTTATTATTTTTTTTTTTAAAAAAAAAAGCTCTACCAAGATACACCTGGTCATTATAAGGTAGCCGGAGCGTCACAGTTTCACGTGATCCACGCCTCTCTCATTCTACAGTTGGTCTGAGCTTTTATTATTTTGCTGGATCAGGATCCCCTCCATTTGAGGGAGAAAATCTCATTTTCTCCAATTTCAACCCTTAGATTCATCTAAGGGTTTTAAATATTCCAATCTCAAAACTCAAACATAAACACAACCACACAAAATTTTATAACAAATTTAAATTAAAAAATTAATTAATTATTATTATTATTATTACTTTTTTTTAAAAAAAAAAACAACAACAAAAAAGGCTTCGCCTAGAGCCGCCTACCTGAGGATGGCGCATGGCCACCCCTTGGCCATGGGGTGGCCGCGCAACTACTCCCAGCAAATTTGGGCGCGTGGCCACCCCTAGATTTGCTGGGGGTGGCCGCACGGCCACCCCATGGGCTTCTGGGGTGGTGTGAGGCCACCCCTTGGCCACATGGGGTGGCTGCGCGCCACCCCCAAATTTGTTGGGGGTGGCCGCATGGGCTTCTGAGGTGGCGTGAGGCCACCCCTTGGCCATGGGGCGGCTACGCGCCACCCCATGGCCTTCTAGGGGTGGCCTCGCGCCAGTCTAGGGGTGCAAAGGCGGGCGGTTTTTAACCGCCCGCTAACCGCTAACCGCTATAACCGCCAACCGCCTAACCGCCTAACCGTTTAACCGCATTAACCGCTAACCGCCATAACCGCCTAGCGGTTAGCGGTTATTGGGTCTACTAACCGTAACCGCTAACCGCCTTTTTATATAATATATTTTTATAATTATAATTATAAAAATATTTATACATATAACATAATCACTTGATCATTAAATCACAATTTTTTTAAAAAATAATTAAATCACAATTTGAGTATTAATATATTATCACTATAATTTATATGATTATATCACATGAGATTGATTATTAAATCATTTGATTATATAATAACAAATTATACATATATAATATGACATAACTCATAAGTATACCAATTCATACTAATACAACAATTAAATATCTAGAGACTTATTTCCAATGTATATTATAAACCTATAAGTCTATATAAGTCTACATATGTATATAAATAATATAAATGTATAATATCAATAGTTAATCATATGATTCAATGACAATTCAAATACTTTATTCAAGACTTCAAGTGAATCATATTATTAATGTACAATGATGATATGATTCGTATAATATCAAATTAAGTAATTGACATTGGATTAAACAATGACCAATGTGTTACTTATAAACATAATTTAAGTATTAATTTATTATCATTATAATTTTAGTAATTTATATATTATCACTATAATTGATATGATTATATCACATGATGGCTTGATCATTAAATCATATGATTATATAATAATAAATAATACATATATAATATGACATAACTCATAAGTCATAAGTCTACAAGTTAATCATATGATTCATGTACAATGATAATCACAATTGATTCAATTGAATTAAACAATATGTTACTTATAACTACAAGTCTACAATTTAATTAAAGCATTATTAGATACTTTAGGAATTTAGGATTTAGGAGTTTGAACATTACCATTTACCATTAGATATTAAGTTCAATTCAAAGAAAAAATATTATAAGTAAATATGATAAGAATTTAAATAATTAATCATATGAATCATACGATATAATTTAATGAGACTATATGATTATATAATATCAAATTAAGTAATTGACATTAGATTCAACAATGTGTTACTTATAATTACAATTGAAGTATTAATGTATTTTTTGAACATTTTTTAGAAAAAGAAATTTAACCATTTTTTGAAAGAAAAAAAAAAAGAAAATTAACAATTTTGAACAATTTTGAATTTTTTATATATATATATATATATATAATTGCTTATAGTTATATTATATGCATATTGAATAATATAAATGTATAAGATAAATACTTAACTATATGATCCAATTACAATTCCAATACTTAATCAATTATTCATGTACAATGACAATGACAATGTGATTCATATAATATCAAATTAAGTAATTGACATTGGATTAAACAATGTGTTACTTATAACTACAATTGAAGTATTTTTGTTTGTTTGTAAGTTTATAAGATCAACACTTAATCATATGATCCAATGACAATTCAAATATTTAATCATAATATTTATATACAATGACAATGTGATTCATAAAATGTCAAATTAAGCAATTAGCATTAGATTCAACAATTACTTATAACAACAATTTAAGTATTAATATATTTTTCATTTTTTTGAACACTATTTTGACAATTTTTAAACCATTTTATGAAAAAAGAAATTGAACCATTTTTGGAACAATTTTTTTTAACAATTTTTTGACCAATTTTTTGAACCATTTGTTGAACAATTTTTTAAAATTGAACAAGCCAAAACTACGTCGTTTTAATACCCATATATATTCATCTCTTCCTAACCTTAAACTAAACCTAATAAATCTCATTCCTAGAGGTTTGTTAGTAACGAAGATTATTATTTTTTGAATTGTCATAGTATTTTAATTACAATACAATTATATTAAGCACTTTTTGATATGTGTACATGCTTGTGCCTTAATATTATTATGTTTAATATTATAACTTTTCTTCTTTTGATGTCCACAGGATTTGCTAGAGGACCAAATGAGAAGATTGATGAAGTTTTAATGTTTTATTTGACTATTTGTATCATTTAATGTTTTATTTGAACTTATTTTATATGCTTTGTGTTGAACTTTTTTTATATATTTTTTTTATATGTTGTGATAGTTATCTGAATTCTGAACTTTTTTTTGTATGTTGTGTTGAATTTTTTTTTTTTCCTAAAAAAAAAAAGTTAACGAGTTATGATTTAATATTTAAGGAAATTTTTTTTTAAGTACAAGTAAATGTAAATTTTGGGTCAAATATTTTTGATTTTTCAATATGGGCTCTTTTTATAGCAATTGGGCTCAAGAAGATATTAAAAATACAAGAAAAAAAATATGAGGGTAAAAAAAAGCCCAAAAAGCCCAAAAAAAAGCCTAATTTTAAAAAAGCGGTTAGCGGGCGGTTATCTATTTCACTAACCGCTAACCGGCCACTAACCGCTAGGGCGGTTACGGTTAGCGGTTATTGCCACTAACCGCTAACCGTAACCGCCTTTGCACCCTTACGCGCCACCCATAGGATGGCTGCCGGCATCCGTGAGCCGCCTCATGGGGTGGCTTCTCCTCCAATTATTTTTTAAAAATAAATAAATGTTTTTATTATTTATAATAAGTTGTGTTGAGTTTATTTTTAAGTTTTGTGTTCTAAATATTTTTAGACCCTTAGATATTTTAAATGGCTAAAATCTTAAAAAATGAGATTCTCTAATTATTTTCAATCGGAAGGGATCCTGGTCCTATTTTGCTTGGTATTTTTTTAGGTCTTCCATCAATAATGTCACGTCAACTTTAATATATATGCCAATAATTAATAGTTGTACAACTGCCTCATAAAAAGTTAGAAATGTAGAAGGACAATCATTTTGTAAATGATTGAATGGTTTTTTTTTATTTTTTTTTTATTTTTATTTTTTTAAGATTTACTTCTCCTTAACAAACAACTCAAAATCACTTTTTCAAAAAAAAAAAAAAAAAAAAAAAAAAACTCAAAATCACAAAGAAAAAGAATACACTCAGAATTCTCATTTCACACTCTCTAACACTTTTGTCCATGTTTTACATTCACTTTTTTTTTAAGAAAAATGAAAAGCAAAAGAGCTAGTCAGCTTTACACAAAACAGTGACGTCACATTCAAGACTAGTTTCACCGAGGGCACAGCCAAGTGATGGCATCTTTTCTTCCGTCCTCTCTACACCTATGCTTTATCGATCACTTTTGTTTTCCCTTCTAATCTGGATATTGTTTTCCTTTTCACTTTTCCTTTATTTCCTTTCCATTTTTCCACGTATTGCTTAAGCTTTTTATTTATTTATTTTTAATTATTATTTTTTTTTATTTTTTATTTTTTTACGAGTATCCAATTTCACCTATGGCCCGAACGATGCCTTGGGCTTACACTACCGAGACGAGGGCTTACTAAGTACATAAGTCTAGACAGGCTCCAGTCCACTGACTAATTCTCGAATCTATGCACTGCACTCATGAAAATTTCTTCACACAGATCAAGTAACTCCTAGCTATTCACTAGAGAGTGTGACCCTAAGAAGGAGGTAACACCCAGCAGATGAGAGATCGAGTAAATTACAGATATGATACACTTTTATTTTAATTCCGTGAAAGATTGTTTTTTCGATAAGTTTTGGTAACCTTGTTATCATATTCAAATTAATGGGTACAGCTAGCTCTCATTCACAGTACTGATAGTTTGAGAATTTGAGGCACAGAGACTACCGTCTGGTTTCTTTAGGACTAATGAATATTGGTTGTCCCTCTCTGAGCCAGTGATTAATTTCATCGACCGATTCGAGTACCCCTCAACGGTTCAACCAACCGCTTCTTGCTCATGAGGGAAAAAAAATTCCAATGTAACTAAAAATATTGTTCCCTATGCTTCAAAAATTCACACGAGTACTAATGAAAGATAAAAATGTTAAATAACGGACTAAGAATCTTGTTTATTTTGTTTTAAAAGTGGACATAATTTTTAATCAATGTATATTTTTTCTTTTTTTAAAAAGAAGACATAATTTAATTAAACAATAACATATACATTTTAGCTTTTGAAAAAATAATATTAAATTCAAATAAAATGAATAACATAGTAGACTATTGTAAGTATGTCATACAACTTGACAATGCAGTTATTAAAGTATTGATAATTAAATTTACCTATTCCTATCAACTTAATTAAAATTTTTAAAAAATTATGATTTAATATAATATCAGAACTAAAAGTGATAATGAGTTCGAACATTAACTCTTTCATTTACACTTAAATAATAAGCTTAAGTTTATGAGACAAGTGTTAACAAACAATAGATTCAAGTTATACTTGAGGTAATTCTTTGTCAATTGTCAATATTATACCTCTAAATAAAAATTGTTCCCATGACCTTAAGGACAGAACATATGCTTTTCAAAAAAGGTATTGCTTTTGGCAAAGTCATTTCATCGACTTTATCAAAGTTGATGTTAGGTAGATTAATGCGATGTCCAATGGCCCGGAGAATTCTTTTAAGCAGCAAATGCCAAGCAAAGGAAAGTATCCTTTAAAAAAGCATACATTTGAGAAAACAATGTTGAAAATTATTTCATGTGATTTGGTTGAGTGATTCAGGGGATCGAATAAGCTTTTGTGCATGTGCAGAATGGGACGAGCTCAAACATCAAATAACTTGTAGCAGAGTATTTTAATTGAGTAGAGTGAATTGACATGGTTATGGTTTAAACTTAAGATTTTTGACTTTTGATATCATATTAATTACTATTTATTTAAAAGCTTAAATTGATGAGAAAAGAATTTATAGGGTTAAATACAAAAGTGATCAAATTTGTTACTAAGCTTTTTGCCAGTGTAAAATCAATCATTTAATTTGTTTACTTCTGTTAGTGGGCCATTTGACATATGTTAAAAAAAATAATAATAAATAAAAAAATTCAATTGGTTCAATCACATTGCACTACTATTTTCACATAATCATTACCTCAAAATCTATCAAATTAGTTCTCCATCTCGTCCCTAGCTCCACTTCAGCCGTACCACATCACCAAAAATAAAATCACACTTATCGCATCATTAAATAGTGGGTTTTTGCCATGGCTAACCTAATGCTAATAGGGTGGGAGACAAACTTTCCCTCTTTGAAGACTCTAGAACACATATTCCTTGCATGCCACTTTTCTAATGATTTGAGATAATCTTTCTAACCTCTGAATTAATTGAATCAAGAGAAACATGCTAGTCATGGAATCCGAACTCTGGCAAGGAGCACATAATTTTGTTAGGTAATTCTCTCACTATAATTTTGGCCAACTAGTAATCTGATTGGAAAATTTTTACCAAAATTAAACATTCTCCAACTGCTATCCATGGTCAACAGTCCATGTCGCTAAAGGCGTAAATACTTGCGCTCATGTTATGATTACCTTCTATGGTTTCTCAGGAAGCATTCCCATTTCCTACCGATTCTTTTCCTCTTCTTTACCTTACACCGGGAAAGAATCCTTTTGTAATTTTTTTTTTTTTTTAAGAGAATGCTACACATCTCAAATTCTATTCTCAAAAGTTAGTTTTTAAATGATGTGTCACAATCTCATAAAATTTATTATTTTAGAAAGTGTGTCATCAACTTATGAGATTGTGACATAAGAACCAACTTTTGAAACAAAAACTTGGAATGTTTAACATTTCTCTTTTTTTTTACTTAAATTTTTTTTTTTTTTTTTTTTTTTTTTTAAATCTCATCCACCAACAAAAGGAGCAAATAAAAAAAGATTTAAGCAAAATTATGGTCTAGAATGCAATACGTAAGAATTAGCATACAAGTATATATAAGGATTCGTTTGGTAAATGATTTTGTTTCGGTTTTGGATCGATACTGTAGCAAAAATTAATTGATGTGAAAAAAAGTATGAATGTTTTTTTTTTTTTTTAAAAAAAAAAAAAAAGAAGTGAACAAATAAGAATGTTTGGTATATATATATATTTTGTAGTGATTTTTTTATTTGAATAATAATAAAAAATAATTGATCTTATATAAAAAGTAAGAAAATGCTAAAAAATGAAAAAGTGGAATGAATAATATTGTGGCAAAATCATGCCAAAACTGTTTATTAATTCTCATGCAATAATAAAGAAAAGCTATATATATCAGACTATGTAAATACGTACATGCATTGTGTACAGAATAACGTTCCTTGCGTTATTCCAACATAGCCTTCAAAAGCAAAAATGATGGTCAAACGATCTTAACCACACTCATACTATCGTACACTTCCTTCTTCTTTTCATTTTTTTTTTTTTTCTTTGTTTTTTGTTTTTTTAACTTTTTCCAAGCCAATCAACCAGACCTTTACCCACCCTGGAAAAACAGGTAACTTCGAACAGCACCACGCTACAGCAGTACGCGTCACATCTTTATGTTGGTTGTTGACGCCGAGCTTCGGATCCAAATATCTCCATGTTCCATATCATAGTACTGACCGCTGTGCTATCCTTACCCGTTTTAGACAACGCAAAATCCGAAACTTTGGCCACCCATTTCTCGTCGACCAGAATATTTTTGGTCCTAGCGTCATTACGCTTCGATGCAAATTTGGAGCCTTCGTTTCCACGAAAGGGGATCGTTGTGGGTGTCATGAGGTGGTGGCGGAGAGTTCCGCTTGTCATGTAGTCGTTGGCAAATGGTAAGAAGCGTAGCGGTTGATCTTCCTCAGTTTCCAGAGAAGCAAGCAACACACTAGAGTGAGCACAACCAAGAAGGCTGCACCACTTCCAATGGCTATGATTATTGCTTTCTTTGTCTTGGACTCGCTAGCTATTGAAGCAGGTAGTTGAGCCGCCGGTGGAGAGGGCAAACTTTCAGGATCGGGTCCGGCAACGGCAAGGTTGCCATCTGAGTTGCTCAGTTTGAACACCTCCATACCATTTAGAATGGCATCGTTGATCGCAAAGCTAGCTTCTCTTGGGTGCAGAGCAACAAAGAGATCAACCTTGCTGTGAACTCCCTTGTTTTGAATCCATACTACGTAGTCCTTGAACACAGGCTTCTCGCTCTTTTCGCTCCACAAAAGCACATCAGCCCTGTCGTCGGCTGTCTTATTGTCTATATATATAATGAATGGCCTTTCGCCGACTTTCGTTATTTGGGGCTGTATTTCGCAGAAATGGAGCCTCACCAGATAATAGAATCCAGAATCAACGGGTAATCGCCACGTCAAATTAGAAAGCAAGTTGTTGGTTCTGTTTGGACCCATTGACACTGCGGACTTATAGATATCATCAGGTGCAGTGTAATTTGGTATCATCGAGTATATGGGTTTCAAATATGGATCACAAGGGATTACGCCTCCACCCAATGAATAATCAGCGTCCTGGGACCATTCTCTAAACATGCCAGTATCTCCCATCGGTGATATGAAGCCCCCGCCCACGTTTAATCGAACAACCTTCTCGAGTGCCATCTTGTAGTTTATGGAGAAGTAATAATTTTGGCCGACGTAAGGGACGCCTGGACCTGCTGGCCCATAGTAGAGTTTGTTTGGCATGGACACAATCTCAATTCCATTAATAAAAGCATAGAACTTACTAGAAGTGCTTGGAGATGGGATGAATGTTAAATTCAATTCTTGATCCTTTTCCACGTTGATGCAGAACTCCTTAGAAAGAGTTTCTTCTTTCAAGGAATTATCATGGATATAGATGGAAGCACTGAAGTTCTTAAGTAAGGTGAACGAACCCGCCTCGACAGTGAAAAAGTCGGTAGAGTTGTCAAAACCTGAGTAAGAAGCCGGGTAGAAGTGCAGGCGAACGAATTTGGGGCCAGGACCGGTGACAGGAAATACGTAGGTGAATTGAGAAGAAGATATACGGGCAGTCTTGTAGGGGACAGGGTCCATGTAGTATTGGCTTTCTGCTTCAGAGCTGGTAGATTTGTGATTGGGTTCTACTATGGGAGCAAATTTGGAGTCATTGTCTCCGATCCATACTCGCTGATCTCTACCCTTTGAGTTGCCAGAAGTGCCGCAGTTGAGGGTAATATCGTCATCAGCGACGTAAGGAGGAGTAGAAGTAGCGATTGAGATATGAGAAAAAAAGAAGACGAAGAAGAAGATAGGGGTGAGCACTAAGAGGTTCCTCATGGGAGCAACAGATGTTACAAATCTGACAGTAACAGATTCAGAAAAATAAAAATTAGAGAAAGTTAAAAGCTCCTCCTTATTCCAACTACGTACATAAAGTTTTGCGAGAGGCGTTGGTTCCTCGAGATTTCGTGAGTTGTCCCCTCACTTCTGATAAAAGGGAAAATATTTGAGAATCATCTGTAATTTAATATTTAAATGGCGAATATTTTAGAAAAGTAAAAATAAAACAGCATCAGCGTGATCTGCGTGACAATTGCTAGTCTCTTTTAATCTGTGCATAGGATAAGTGCACTGAACATGTCTAGCAATAATTAATGGAAGATACCGAATGTAATCCTATGGACCATTGTAGCCATGTAGGCCTCTCCAATCCATATTAGTTTTACTTTTCTAAAGAATCTATTATCTTCCCTAGTCTATGAATAAAAAAGAACTGCAATTTTTCATCCAGGAAAAACTATTAGTACCCAATTTTGCGTTTAGAGCCAAGACCTTAGAATTTTTTTCCAAACAGAATTGTTGCCAGCGAAATTCAAGATGGTCAAGTTTATTTCAATGCCTAGAACAATTAGGGCACCCTCCAAAAATTGTGATTTTACAATCGGATATGGCATCGAGTATGCAAAAGATCGATGACATGTTGGGCAATGCAGGACGAACGACTAACAGTTTTGTGAATACCTGAAAAGTGCCCTCTTTTATGCTATGAAAGGTTAATTGGTAACTTCACTTAATTTATCCGATTTTTCATAATCATTATGATACCTCTCTAAAGTTTAAAAATTCTTAATTTAGTGTGTCCAACTTTTAATTTTTTTGAATGGCATCCGTACTTAAGATTTGGGGTTAAATCATATAACAAAATGGGTAAAATGTTCCTTATACCTCTGAAAATTTTATAAAATTCCAAAATTTTTCATAATTAAAAATTAAAATAAAAGTGACCAATGTGACGCAATATGAGTTACGACTAAACCCACAGTAGGGTTTGGTGGTCATGCCATGACCCAACTTGGGTCGTGGAGTGACCCGCGACAATGGATCACATAAGGTGACCTAGAGTGGGTCACACCCAGACCTACGGTGGGTTTGGCTGTGGTCCCGTTGTGGTTCTGGTGACCCACAATCATGAGTTTACTAACCCACAATAATGTTAAGTACCCTTGTACGGTAAATGTACAATTTACCAAAGATTTGATACTACTTTATTAGGGGTGAATGCCAATCAAAGGTACGCTTAACATAAATTTATCTACTCATCTTTGTGCAAATTAAATAGTCAAATTAACACTAAATTAACAACTCACCAATAATGTAGAGAAATAAATCAAACAACCCATAAGTAAGACACCAAAATTTTGAGATGAAAAACCCTATAAAGGGAAAGGGTTTTTGTCCAATTTCTTTGCTGGAGTTACTCAAACTGAGTTTCAAGAATATGAAAAGTCTAACTTTCCACCATTTTGTCTTATTGGTACCAATAAAATTAAACAAATGATTAAGATTTTTATGATGAAAAGAAGAGGATAATTATTAGGGTTAAATATCTTATTTATTCATGTTGTTTAATTTTTTTTTTTAATTTTTTTACTCATAGAATTTACTTTTTATCACAAGAGATTCTTTTGGCATAAAGATGAAGATGGTCCCTTCGTCAAAATTTTTTCTAAAATTTGACGAAACACCACGTCAGAACCAATCATCCTCCACAACAAAAATACAAAATCGAAGTTCCTTAACCAGAACCAAAATCAAAGACGCTTGTCTTCATCGGCCCCAAACCCGAAATTCCTTCACCCAAACCATTGTATTCATCGGCCCCTTTCACCCCAAGAGCACATTGAAACCCTATCGTCTTCCATCAACCAAAACATCTCCAATATCAACAGAAGCTTACTCCATGGATTCCATCAATCGAACCACAAATTCTATGAATACTAGCACAAATGCAGAAAATCAAAGAAATTCTATCATTACCCATCACAAATCTTTCTTCGAAACACCAATCCACAACTACCCATACCAAGAAATCAAGAGAAACCCCATGACAAATAGACACTGAAGAGAGAGATGAGGTGGGGAGAAAAAATTACCTTCTGTTACCAAAGGAGCCACCCCCAATTTTTTATTTTTTATTTTGTTTTATTTTATTTTATTTTATTTTTAAAAATTGAATGAAATATAATTTTTTTAATATTTTTTAATATTTTTAAATTTTATTTTTTTAATTAATTAATTATATAAACATGTGTCAAACCGTGATTGATGCTGATGTGACATTCTGTCAAATTTTGGATAAAATTAAAGTATGAATAAAGTAAACCCTACAGGTCAAATAATAAAAAACTTAAACCATAGAAATGAATAAAGTATTAACCCTAATTATTAATCCTAATTATTAATCAAGGTTATCTTGATTTCATTTTTTGGCGGGTGAACAAAGAATTTAATGTGCCAAATCTCAATAATTTTTAGATTTTTTCTACATTGAATTAGTTATATTGGGTTTTTTTTTTTTTTTTTGGTAAGTATATTGGGTTTTTATTAGGCTGCAATATCATCTTTGTTTTTGTTTTAATCTACTTTTTCTCCTTCTTTGTTCCCTTGTCCATGCTAATGTACGCTTGGTCAGAATGAAGTTGCCAGACATTTACAGTTTAAAGTGATTCACGCCTCACTCATTCCACTTTTTAGGTCATCCAGATTTATGCTTAGCAAAATTAAGTAGACTTGAGGAAATGGACGGAAACAGTAAAGGTATGTTGGGTTACATTTCTTCACTCTCTTTTATGCACATGCTTTACTTTATAAAAGTCGTGGAAGGACAATAATTTAGTGCGGAGATGCATTTAACTTTTCTGACTCTGATCGAGACCGAGAACATCAGCACATGGGTATAAAATAAATGGACGGAATTTGGGCCCAGTAAGCACAATTAATTGTCTTACTAAACACGTGTTGGACCCACGCGTGGAGCTGGCCAATAATCCTCGTTGGTTTATTAAGAAAGATCAAGCTCTTCTGGTTTTGTTGTTATCCTTGAGCAAAAAAAAAAAAAAAAAACTAAGAAAAAAAGTAAAGAAGACAATCTTATTAAATTAAGAGAATTTATACTTAAGAAATTTATATTTAAGCTTTATTAGTATATATTACCCATCAAACTATACTCTTAAGAAATTACTAATTAATTCGTTTACCTTTCAGTTTCAGTAGTGTAGTGATTGATCTAAAACACGAAATAAGAAAGTGTTTTAGACCAATTGTTATTTAAAGTTGGACATACGAAGTACAAAAGATTTGAGCTCGATCTTAGTTTGTTTAGTTCATAAACAAGCTCAAACGACCATCTCAACGAACCAAACTCAAACCGTTTACGAATGAATAACTTGGGTTTGTTTTAAAAATTTATAGCCCTGATTATGAAATTCTCCTTTTTGGTTTGATCATGGGCCTTGCTTCTTTGTGTGATTTATCAATTTTAAGATGGTAGTTTAGTTCGAGCTGTTGAGCTAGCTGGGCCATGATGGGACATCTGAGCAGGCCTCATTATTATTTTTTACTTTTTTGTTGAGTACTCGTTTTCCGGCCCAAACATCTGCTTGCTCTTACAGAAACTTTTTTATAAGAATTGTTACACATTATTTTTTTAATCATCTTTTAACAATTTCTTTTGTCAATTTACTATTGGATTTGTGGACTCACATGTTTATCTTACAAATTTAATAGTGAATTCATCCATTCATTATAAAAAAAAATGATGAAAAATGAAATAAAGAATAATTTTTTTCTTTTTCTTTTTTTATCATTTCTCATTTTTCTTTGAGAAATAGATGCATTTGGGGCAATGATAAAGGCCATGTATATTGAGTGAGAGTGAGGTTCTGTGGATTTGGCCGACCATAGAACTGGTTCAAATCCAAATGAACCAATTCTAGAATAAGAACTAATTCTCTATTTTATAAAATTTGACAAATGCATAAAAGCTAATATACTATTCACCACTGCCCTGAATATGTGGGTTGTCAAATTCTTGAATAGTTTGGGCTCCAATGGAGTACATCCTAACATTCTCTTACTTACACATGATAAACACCCCATTTTATACCATATATACTGTTTTTTTTTTTTAATGGAAATATGAGGATTTCATTGATTAAAGATAACAAACATAAAATTCTTACAGAGCAAAGCAAAAAATTCTTACTACACAAAGTATAAAACTCTGCAAAATCATAGCAAAATGCTAGGAGGTTATAAAGTTATAGAGACAAATAAAAATTCTTACAATCAAGTGTTATTTATGATTTCAATCTCCCGCTAACCTATGTACAAATATAGTTAAAGAGCAGATCTACTTTGAGCAAACTAGATCTAGGATATAAGTAGCCAAATTTTCTAACAAAATTTATTTAAACTGGCAGTGAGAGATAACTTTTCACACAAAACTATCCAGGCCGTGAGAAATAACTCCTCACACCTAATTATTCATCATCGCTCATGATGAGGGCAGATCTAAAGAGAAAAAACCTTTTATTCAGAACAAAAAAATAAACAAACAACTAGCAAGGCAGCCGGAGAAGAGATGAATGACATAATACGGTAGAAGGTGGATGGACGCATAGTAGAGAGGCTGAAGTTGCTGATCGGGTCGGAGAACACCTACAAACATAAAGACAAAAGAAAAACCAAAAGGAGAGGGGGAGGGTAAGAGCAGGGAGTAGAAGGGGAAGGAGAGAGAAGGAGGGAGCAAATCTGCTTCCTCTTCCTCTCAAATTTGTTTTATGAGGAGAAAGGCCAAAAGACGGCTTCTAAGGTTTTTATTATTCTTAAGTTTCCATTCTCTTACCGTTAAATTAATTAACAGTATATCACGTCATATAAATCAAGTAAAGCCACGTGGTTTTCATTTAACACGTCATGTGCTAAACTATACGTGTTGCTTGACATAATTATTTTAAATTATTAATATATCCTAAATAAAAAAAAAATTAAACATTTAAAAATAAATGTTTTAATGAGAAGTAGTTGACCACCACTAACCGGTGAGGGGAGGCCAGCCCTCACCATATGACACTTGTCAAATGGGAATTATGTGTTACAAATTAATCGGTCTGATGAAACATATTGTTAATTAATTAGACAAGAGATTGATAGAGGTTATTTATCATTATTAATCCATTTGAGTTCTGGAAAGGTTAATTTATTCAAGAGAGAGTCTCTCTCTTGAATAAGGAGGTTTGCTTTCTTTCTTTTTTTTCATCTTAGTTTGTTGTTATTTAAGATTTGTTTATGGATCATATGTTTGAGGGTCATGTTTGTTCATTTCGATGTAACATTCCCATGTCAAGAACTTGGTCCTATTCCATTGCTGTATTTAGTGATATTGTCACCTTTTCTTTTTCCTGCGACTCTGACCACTTTGTGCATTATCCATAGAACTTGGGCCTACTAATCTTTTCCTTTTCATTTGGCAATATATATAATGCCTTTTTTTTTTTTTTTTAATTATTATTAAAAAGGTTCAAGGGAAACATGACGTACAGGCGAGATAATATTAATACTCACAAATGGTCAAAAGTATTTCCACATGACAGACGCGCCTAGAACCGTGAAGACAAAAAGAAAAAAAACAAAAAAAAGAAAAAAAAAAGGCATTGCTTTTGGCAAGTCGTTGGATCAACTTTCTCAAAGTTGACGTTAGGTAGATTGGACACAAATTTCCTTAATCCATTTTAATAAATCTCAAGTCTCATCTAACATGATTAACTTCTTAGGTTAATAGAAAAATAACAAATAACTATTAAGAATATTAAAAAAAATATGTGTCTCTTATATGTTAAAGGATATTTGGCACTTATTAGAGTAAGTTGTTTGGAAAAAATTTATGTCCAAATAAATACCATAGATTAATATTATGTGACATCCAATGGCCCGGATAAATGTCTTAGGTCAACAATTGCTATACATGGCTGAGAGGTGGCTGCACCACTGTTAAAGACGGTTTGAAATTGTGCTAGAGGGCTTAAGAAATATTTTGATACCTACAAAATTATGCTAAACAAAAAATTGGTTTATTTGGTAAAAAAAATACTAATTTTTTTTTTGACTTTTTGACTTTCTTAAAAAAAACAAAAGTAATTTGGTTGCCGGGCTTTTTAATTTTTTTTTTTTTTTTAGTGTTTCAGTTTTTTTTTTTTTGGTTATATTTTTTATTAAAAAAAATGATTAAGGGTTTTTTTGTTATTAGGGGACAATGACAATTTTTGGTAATTTACAGGGACATAAACACAAGCTCTAGTTTGATGGAACATTAATTAATAATTAGGTGGTAGTTTGAGAAGGATAAGACGGCTTAAGTGCTAAATAGCGTCTATACCGAAATTTTTAAAGAGTCTAGATTGAATTTCAGTTTCTCTCTTTCTCGTGAAATACTTAAAATTCAATGAACCTTTAAAGAAACTACATCATAGATGCTGTAGTGGTTTTTTTTTACAGCACCTAAGCCAAATTCGTTTTGAAGAGAGTTATGCCTAATTTTCTCAAAAATAAAAGTTCACCCTGGAGCACTTTAATTAAAGCATGGGAAAAATAGAAATCTCGTCCCTTAAGAAGCAAATATGGACTCTCCCCTAGAAAATTGGATTAAAATAAATTTTGATATTACAATTAGAGACTAAATTTCGGTATGATGGTGATCTAGCTCTTGGTCTCATTACCCAGGTTTGGGGTAAAAATTGCTAGCAATCCAAACTCTGGCGAGTTATTTAAGTAGTTTTAAAGAGTTTTAATTATAACAGCGAGTAGTTTTTTATAAGAGAAAAATTATGGTCTAGAACACAATACGTAAGGATGACCATACAAGTGCTATAAAATTCTCATTCAGAATATATATTATTAAGAGAAACTTCACTTTGGCCCTCTGAACTTCCACTCGATTTTACAAATCCTTTGAACTTTCAAATTTCTTATTTTGGACCCCTAAACTTTCAATTACTCTCAATGTGAACCCCTCCGTCAGATTTTAAACGTTACATGACGTTTATACACCTGATTTTTGTATAAAATTTCAACTTCCAAAACGTTTTTTTATTTAAAAAAAAAAAGAAAAAAGAAAATCTAGGACATTTTGGTCATTTTTATATTTTTAACGGCTAAAATTAACGAAAGGGTTCTAATTGAGAGTAATTGAAAGTTCAGGGGTCCAAAATAAATGATTTGAAAGTACAGAAGATTTGTAAAATTTGGTAAAAATTTAGGGGGTCAAAGTGAAGTTTCCCCTATTATTAACATACCACATGTGACAAATATCAAAACCATAATAGAGTGAGCACAACCAAGAAGCCTGCACCACTTCCAATGGTGGCAACGATTATTGTTTTCTTTGTCTTGGACTCGCTGGCTGTTGAAGTAGGTTGTTGGGCCGCTAGTGGAGAGGGCACACTTTCAGGATCGGGTCCGGCAACGGCAAGGTTGCCATCTGAGTTGCTCAATTTGAACACCTCCATACCATTAAGAATGGCATCGTTGATCGCAGAGGTAAAATTGCTTGGGTGTAGAGAAACGAAGAGAGCAGCCTTGCCTTGAATCCTTACTACATAGTCCTTGTACACAGGCGTCTCACTTCTTTTGCTCCACAGAAGTACATCAGCCCTGTCATCGGCTATCTTATTGTCTATATAGATCATGAATGGCCTTTCGCCGACTCTCGTTATTTCGGGCAGTATTTCGCAGAAATGGAGCCTCACCAGATAATTGAATCCAGAATCAACGGGTAATCGCCACGTCAAATTAGAAAGCAAGTTGTTGGTTCTGTTTGAACCCATTGACACTGCGGACTTATAGATATCATCAGGTGCAGTGTAATTTGGTATGATCGAGTATATGGGTTTCAAATATGGATTACGAGGGATTACGCCTCCACCCAATGAATAATCAGCGTCCTGGGACCATGCTCTAAACATCCCAGTGTCATCCACCGCCGATATGAAGCCACCGCCCGCGTTTAATCGAGCAACCTTCTCGAGTGCCGTATCGTAGTTTATGGGGAACGGGGAAGTTTGGCCGACGTATTGAGGGACGTCTGGACCTTCTCCCGCATAGTAGAGTTTCTCTGGCATGGAGACAATCTCAATTCCATTAACAAAAGCATAGAACTTACTAGAAGTTGTGCTTGGAGATGGGATGAATGTTAAATTCAATATTTGATCTTTTTCCACGTTGATGCAGAACTCCTTAGAAAGAGTTTTATCTTGTTTCAAGGAATCAGCATGGATATAGATGGAAGCACTGAAGTTGCTAAGTAAGGTGAAGGAATTGGCTTTGACAGTGAAGAAGTCCTGAGACCCTTCAAAACGCGAGTAAGAAACCGGGTAAAAGTAGAACCGTAAGAATTTGGGGCCGGGGGTTACATGAAATTCGTACATGAATTTTGAGTAAGATAAACGGGCAGTCTTGTAGGGGACAGTGATTACAGAACTGTCTTGGATTTGGGGTGTAGAGGCATTAGATTTGTGATGATCACCTTCTTCAATGGGAGTGAATTTGGAGTGTATGTCTCCGACCCACAGGCGCTTATCCATAGCCGTTGAGTTGTCACGAGTGCCACAGTTGATGGCAATATTATCAGCAGCGGTGTAACGAGGTATCAAAGTAGAGACTGAAGAGATATCATGAGAAAGAAGGCAGAATAAGAAGAAGATAGGGGTGAGCATTGAGAGGTTTTTCATGGCAGCTAGAAATCACTGAGTGTGACACTTAGAGAGCTAGCACAAAAGATAGAGATTGAATTGACTGATGACTCTCGTAATCATTCACTGGGAGTTGTCGTTCTATATATAACGAAATTGTTTGCTACTAAAACTACAGGATCAGGATACATTAATGCTCAAGTCAGATTCTAACTACAGCCTACAGGAATTCAACCCTCGCGCGAGGACTTTTGTTCTTTAGATGAATCTGTTCCAGGCGGGCAAAGCTCCTTTTCGTTCCGACCATAAAGTTAAACTACCCCATAAACCGCGATTGGCGGAATTTTTTTTATTATAATTTATTTTTAAACATTAAATACATTTTTATAGTATTTTCTAGCAAAAAATATATATATTTCCTTCAAACTACTATTCTTTTTTTATTCCCTAATTGAAAGAGAAAAATAGGTAATTACATGGGCGAATCTTTTTCATTATTGATCTGAATGGAAGAGAGAATGAAGAATCCTTTGAGAATGTTATCAAACACAATATGGGTATATCCATTTAACTAATAAGTGTGCACGATAATTGGCACATCTATAAACACTTTAAAAGGAAGAGAGATCAAGAGTAATATCAGATACAATAGAGGTAAACTGCCAAAAGGAGAAGAAATGAGGTTGATTCACAGCAAGGATCACTAGAAACACATCCCCTTCCAAAGCAAAACAACCACACCCCATAGTAGAAGCCAGTCGAGATGCCAAAAGAGTTGTTGTGGTTTCTCCTAAGAGAACATCAGTGAAGTACAGTTTCTGCGTAGCTGCAAGAATAATATTCCCTGAAGAATCACTAATAACCGCAGTTGCCACCACAAAGTTGTCTCTAATTGCAACATTAAAATTTCCTTTTATGCAGTCAATCCGAGGAGGGAGCCAGAGGGAGGGAAGTGCAGCTGCCTGCCAAGCAGAGAGATGAGAATCCAGGTTGATCTTAACCTGCAAAATAACCTTTCGCGGATCAAGTTGCAATGGCTCATGAATCAATTTATTCCTGGACAACTAAATAAAATCCAAAGTTAGAATTGCAAATAGTTGAAATTTTCTAATTTCAGCCTTAGGAATAGCAAGTTTACTGGAAGGGTAAATAATGGCTAAAACCCTATTAAAAAAAAAAAAAAAGGCTAAGACCCAATCCTTAATAGGCCTAGCTAGAAGAGAAGGAAGAAATCATGAGAGTAATAATCTAAACTAAAGATTATTGTTAATGTCTCACACGAGTGCAATAATCTAAAGTAAATCTTCGATATGTGGCTGATCCATCCCAATATGCGTCTTTAATTAGAAGCTTCTACTTGCAGTTTGGCAAATAACAACGGTTTCCCTAGTGAAGATTTTAAATATTGAAGTATTTTGTAAATTGCTTCCCTATGAGAGTTTTGAAAGCATAAACCGACTACAAATATATTAACCTGCCAACCAACTGTTGATACCTGCCTTTTATCCACTAGAAGCTTCTCATCACTTTCTTCAAACTTTTTTTTTCTACTTTATTAGACAAAATGAATAAAGGAGGTCAATGCACGAAAAGACATGGAAGTTGACTCAGTCCACAACCATCTGCGAATTGAGAGGTTCTAATATTTACAGCCATGTAAAGTTTTCTATCGATCACTGTGGAAATTGCGAATTATTCTCCGACGAAAATACATACTTTATTAATTAAAACACAAACACATGCACACGGATTCACAATCCTCGCAATACAGCATGAATATATGTCTTACAAAAACAAACAAAAGAAAAACCCAATTAGAATATAGGGTGTATATATAGGAGAACAAGTACGTACATCTAGCTAGCTAAAAGGAAATGCGCGCAATTTTAAGGATCGGAGCATGATCAGCATGATTTCAAAGATGGCTGCCGGAGGATACATTCTCGCTCCCTTCCTATTATACATGACCTCCATCTTATAACTCACTAAACCCTATTAATACGAGTTAGGGCCGACAATTTTTTATATGACTTACGAGCCTGATATGAAATGAAATTAACATGAAATAGGGTTGAGGAATATGACCTGTTTAATTAAATTGGTCAAGTTAGAGTTAACATATATAGTTTTATTCATATGTTTCGACATGACTCAAACCTAACATGCGGCATAATAACTCTCAATTTTTTATATAACTTGAGAATCCGGTACAAACCTAATACAAAATTAGAGGGTTAAGGTTGATGAATTTGACCCGTTTAATTAAATGGGTCGGATTATGATTGACTTATATAGTCTTATACTCATGTCTTGACACGACCCAAACTTGACACGTAGAAGCAGAACTAGAACTTTTAGTTTGGGGGGCAAAACTTAAAAAAAAAAAAAAAAAAGGGGGCAAAAATTAATTATTAAAGGTATATATATATGTTTTTTTAAAAAGTTTAAATTTTTTTGGGACTACCTAAGCTCCTCCAAGCCGTAAGGTAGTTCCATACCTGCCTACACATAAATACAAATTACCGATTCCTCCACAACTCCCTCGCATAAGTTGTCTACCCTGAGAGGTCTAGTTATACTTATAGTGAGTAAAGAAGAGAGACTCATGACCAAAGGAACCGGGATGAACTAAATGCGCCAAAAAAAAAAAGTACTTTATTTTAGTGGAAAAATGATATTAACCTTAATTGATCGCTTCCCAAATTACACTATATATAATCTCTCTTTCTAGAATTATGCATTAATTTTCTTTTTAATTTAAAAATAGGGCTAAATGCATTATATTTGTTTTTTTGATAAATGCAATAAGTTAAAGAAGTTTAATGATTTTTTAAAGAAATCTAACTGTCTTGCTTTACAATTTTGGAAAAGGCGAAGAACTTGTGGTCCGTGGACCGTGGAAGAACACTAATTTATATGTTGCGTCACATTTCTTCACTCTCTTTTATGCATAAGCTTTTACTTTATAAAACTCTTGGAAGGACAATAATTTAGAGTGGACTACAAAGAATATATATATATCAACTTGAAGTATTTTTATTTTTATTTTTTTCCACAAGGCACTGCACCCTCGAGACAATAAACTTGAAAGATCAAATTCCAACATTGCAGGACGATGATTATGGGTTTAGCGAGACTATCAGTGGGTTAAGCGAGTAAACCTGTGATTGACCCGTTTATTAAATGAGTTATACAGTTGACCCATTAGTGACTCAAAATTGATTATGTTAAATCATAATATTCTAGTTTAATGTCGAATTCGCAAACCGTATCTAAAATTGGCCGCCCAAATCTCAAGGAACCAAACTCAAACCGTTTATGAAATTATCCTTTTTGGTTTGATCATGGGCCTTCACTTATTTCTGTGATCGGAGGCCCGTCAAGTGATGAAGTTTGGGTTTCCTAGCCCAATGTTTAGAAGAATCAGAACAGTTCTGATGGTTGCCACAAAGACAACAAATTTTTTACACAATATGCATTAAAAAAAAAAAAAGGAAATTTAAGTGGATTAGAGGCAATTAGTAATAGTGTTTTTTAAAATATATATATATATATATTCTTTATTTCCAAACGGCAGGATTGAATCCATTACATGCGATTCATGATTAGTCTATTATCATCAATAACAAATATATTCGCCAATTGATTCTAATAGTTTAATTGACATTTCCTAATCTTCTATAAACCACTTTTGTGAATCTAAGCCACAAACCTCATAAACTATAAACCACTTACCACCGAAGATGGAGGTCTAGTTGTATTCGGGCTAATTCTTAATGGTTTGTGGGTGCAAGGTCTCTAAGTCAAATTTTCAAATGGAAAGTATTTGAAATTATTTTTATACCGCCAACTTGGGTGTTATTAGTGTCTTTGGTGAATCTGAGTCAAGCTATGATTCAACCAACTTGAGAGTGCATACGATTTCCCACCGTCTAGGTCATTCCTGTCATTGATTACCATAAGCATGTGCTACTATAATCAAATCAAAGTAAAGTAGCAACTTTGATTGTCCCTCCTACATTTTTAATTAGGAAAAAAAAAAACTATACACCATTTGCCAATCAAAATATCATCTCCTTTCTTATTTCTTATGAGCAATGCGATTCGTTACAAATTGACATGATATATAGTTCACAATTTGTGAAATGATTAAGCAAAAAAATTGACTTGTCAATTTAATTAATTAGTGATTGACTTGTCAATTATACACTTTTAATCACTTAAGTAATTATGGATTATCATGTCACCTTAATTTTATGCCCAAATTTAGGAAAACTTTAGTCTACTTTATTACCAATATACGAATGGCATTGGACAATATGGGTGATCCGATGGGCTAAAGGTTTAACATCTGTTGTAAGCCCAAAGTATAGTTCAACAGTCAACAGGGCTGGAGCTGGGTCTTGATAAACCATCTGAGAAGGCCTCATTTCGACTTTTGGCAACAATTTGAACTATATTATCTAGATGTTATTTTTTACTTTTTGTTGAGCACTCGTTTTCCTGCCCAAGCATCAGCTTGCTCTTACGGAAAAATACTTTACACATTTTTTGGTCAATAATAAGGTGATGAATATTGTTTGAAAGAGTGAGATATAATTGTGGTTCTAGGGATTTGGCCAACCATGCACAGAACTGGTTCAAAACCAAATGAATCAATTCTAGAATAAAAATTACTTCATTTTTAAATTGATTTTTTTTTTTTTTTTTTAATTTATAAAACCATCAATCTCAGCTATTCATAATCTTGTTTATATCTTTTTATGAAAACATATATACTAATTTCAAATAATGGAATTGACAAACTAAGAACTAATTCTCTATTTTATAAAATTTGACAAATACATAAAAGCTAATAAACTATTCACCACTGCCCTTAATAGGTGGGTTGCCAAAATTCTTCAATAGTTTGGGCTCCAGTGGAGTTCTTCTTAACATTCTCTTACCCCTTATATATAGACATCCCACTTTATACCATATTATTGTTCTAAAAATTCCTTATTTCCAATCATGAATAAGGGAGTGATGATTATGAAATTGAAGATTACGAAAATATTCTTACATGATCGGCATGCATATCTCATAACATTTTAGGGTCTGATTGCCTAATCTGAGAATCCTTTGCCAGTTCAATCTTTTCAATGAAAGTGGCTTATCTTCAAACTTTCTTTTTTTCTTTTTTAAGTGACCGAGTAACTTTCAATAATTATCAACAAAGGTATCTCTTTATTAAAGAAAAACTTTAGCAAAAGCTAAAGCTAGCTACTTTAACCTTTATACAAACCAACCATGACGTACGTACCAACAAAAAAAGAAGACCCAGTGATAATTTATTAGAGAAATTAAATACTATTGGATTTTTGTTTGCAATTTTTATATAATCTTGCCATAAAATTTCCTTCTAGTATGGTTGCTTACTATCATTCCTAATTTTTTAAAAGGAAAATATATTTATTTATGCCATATAAAATCTAATAACTTAGGACATCTGAGATTTATTAAATAATTAAAACTTCTCTGCGATAATTTGTTGGATTCTTTGGAAAATTTTCAGTATAATTAAATCATTAGCTACATCTCTTTTGTGTGTAGTCAATATCCAGTTTTTCTCAGGTGTAATGTGATTTTTTATTTTTTTCTGATAGCTCACTAATAGATTTTGTATTGTCTAATGTGTTGATTTTATTGTTAGTAAAATTAATATATATAATGGATGATTTATCTTCCAACTTTATCTTTACAAGTGGGTCGACATATATATTTTTTTTCTCTTTCTCTCTTTAACTTTTCATTTTTCTCTCCATTAATTACTTTCCAAAACAGTTATAGCCGGTTGGTAAAAGTGTTCGGACCATATGTCGGGTGCCTCCCTTTAGTGGATCATAAACAAATAATGCTGGGTACAAACGTAATCATTCTAACTACTTTTATTATATGATTAGAAAAATAATGTAATAAAAGTTGTTTAAATGATTACACGTGTACCCAATATTTATTACTTTTATTACATGTTAGAAATTATATGATAATATAGCTCCAACTAATTAAACAGGATGAACCCAGTCATGTAATGAGACTTGAGTTTAGAGATTATGAAAATCCAACTTTCCACCATTTCATCTAATTGGTACCAACAAAATTAAACAAATGATTAATGTTTTTATGATGAAAAGAAGATGATAATTATTAATCATAGGTGACCTGATTTCAGCTATATATCCCTATGCGGGGTGTCGACAAAATCTATTTCATTGGGTACCTCTTTTATTGGATATTATGATGGTGGTCTATTTTGAAATCTTCAGTTCAGCCACTACCAGTGCTCTTCTCTTTATTTAGTTCTCAAGTTTACTTGTTATTGTAGTATGTTTTATTTTACGCAAATCAGCCTCTCGACTGCTTCTACAAACTGTTATTTTAGATGGTTCTGTTTCTTGGTTAGTGAGCCAAGTCATTCACTTGGCCTATGATCATCTCATAAAATCTTTGTTTTGTTTTTTTTTTTTTTTTTTTGGCAATATATCGATTATATTGGAGTCTTTAGTAGGCCGCCCACCTTTTTTTATCTATTTTTTTATTTTTTAACATACTTATTCTCCTTCGTTCCCTTGATCTTGCTTAAAAAAATAATAATAAAAAATAAAAAATAAATTTGTTAATGTACACCTTGACCTGGTCATTACAAAGTGGCCTGAGCTTCACAGATCGAGCCACATGACAGTTTAGAATTTGGCCTTTTTTAGCCTATTATTAATAAAGACTCATCTCTAATCACCGTCTCCAACCACCTCCAGTCATCACTGTTGGCAGCCACAAACTCTAGCAAGTTTTCTGCCTCCGCTGCAGCTGCCATCTCCAAAAAAAAAAAAAGGGTGGAGAAAAAACTTCTTTTAAAACTCAAGCTTGTCAAAATCTTCCTCTTGAATTTAAGGAGATGTTACAGTATATTTGATTAGCCTACACTTAGAGATTTGATGAATATTTTGTTAGATTACATTACTCTAATTAAATAAAGAAATTTCATTATATTTGAATAAATTCAATTCATCTATAAGCTCTATAAATAGAGCATTTTGTACACAATCATACCAATTAAATAAGAGTATAATGTAGCTCTTATGAATTTAATATGTGGATGTATATCATAGAGTTAATCCCCTTTTCCCTTTCCCCACATTGAATAAAAAAAATAAAAAAAGTTATAGACCGAATTACATAAATTCATTTGTATCTTTCTCTTCATTCTTTTTAATTTCCTCTACTTTATCTTTTCTTTTATACAGAGCCAATTAGTAATTTTTTTTTTTTTAAAATCTTGGATGCCAATTAGTAATAGTGTTTTTTTTTTTTTTTTTTTTAACGTAATTATTCTCCTTTGTTCCCTTGAACTTGCTTAAAAAAAAAAAAAAAAATTTGCTATTAATGAGAAGAACATGTTTTCTTGTTAGTGCTATTATAAAAGCACGTGAAAACATTTGCTTCTCATATGTTAAGTGACACATGTTACTTTTATAATGCTAAATTGTAAAAGTTTCTACAACTCAGTTTGTCAAAAACTTATGTCTTAATCCAATTTAAGAAAAGTGAGATATGATCTTTTAGAATTGACCTAAGCGTGTACACATGAAATGCCAGGATTTAAGTCTATATATAAATCTGCAGAAAACCTGCTGTGAGGGAATTTTTCTAGTACAAAACTATTTTTATGATTTCAAAAGTTAAAGCATCAATGACAAAATAATTTGGGTAGTTAGTATGTGGAAGATTTATGATTCGTATTTTCCAATTACGTGCTTTTTATGGTATATTTAATATTTCTCTTAAAGAAAAATGTTATTCAGTAATTTCAAGTGTTGATCGCTTTGCATTGTTTTTTCTTTTTTTAAAAAAATAAATAAATAAATAAATAAAAAGATGAAATGAAACCAACAAATTAACTCAACTTTTTAAATCTTCCAACAAATAATATTAATTCAAGCATTAATTAAAAAACACCAATGAAATCCAGATTAGATAGGCTTGCACTTGTAGAGCTCTTCAAGACCTCCTTTCTCTAAGCCCTTCTCTCTTTCCCTCTCTATCACTTTCTTTCTCTCCCTCACTCGAGCTCTCTTTCTCTCTCCCTCTCTCTGCTTTCGAAAGCTTCCTTCAATTTTCTTTTCGTTTTAAACTTCGAATACAAGTTGTTAAAAGTGCATGATCGCGTTTGAACAAAATGAGTCGGTCATCATCAAACACGCGTCAGATTTCACCTATGCGCAGGTGTGGATTAATCTAAGCCGTATATCTTCACGGTGACTGTCATTTGGAGCAGTGGCGGAGCCAGCCATTTTATATTGGGGGTGCCACTAAATATTTTTTTGCGTCTTACAAATTTTCTTTACCTTAAAAATTTGGTAATTCACACAATATATGTATTACAAAAAATATCTATAAAAGTTCATAAATATGTGCTTAAATTAATATATTAAAAATGTAACATGTGGACATTATATCAAAAAGATAAAAATACAAAAAATTGTCTAGAATTTTTTGAGGGTGCCGTGGGTTAAAACAATTTTTTGAAGGTGCCGTGAGTTAAAACAAAAAAGAATTTTGAGGGTAAAAAGAATAGAATTTTTTGTAAAAATATTTTTTTTTCTTTATTTTTTATTTTGAGGGTGCCGTGGGTTAAAACCAAAAAAAAAAAAAAATAATAATAATAATAAAATTAAATTAAAATCCTTGGGGGTGCGGTGAGGGGCAACGTGGCTCCACCACTGATTTACTTTTTATATCATATCATTTATTTTTTACTACTATTCAAATAAAGAAATCATTACAAAACAAAAATTTTTACTTTTTAATATAATTATTTTTACTTTTTTATACTAATTATTATTCTTCTTTTTTTTTTTTTTTTTTTTTTCCACAAATTGATAACAAACAACTCCTAGGTTTCGTTTGGCAAAGGCCTTTGAGACTTGATACTATTATCTTACTTTTTCATTTTCTCAACATTCTTACTTTTTATATTACACAAATCATTTTTTATTACTGTTAAAAAAAATCATTACAAAATTAAAAATTTTCACTTTTTCGTACAAAACATCCATACTTTTTCATTTTTCCAAATTTTTTTTTTTTTTTTTTTTTTTTTTTTACGTCAAAAAAATATATTTCCACTAAAACCTCTAAAGCCTTTAACAAACGGAAAGTGAACCAATTATATACACACATTTCATTCCCTTGTTTGACAAGTTGTGTTGGTTGGTATGGGAATAGAATAAACGTGAGTGGCATTGGTCTCCTGTTATCACTCATTTCTTGAAATTATCTTTTACTACAATAATCGTATTGGACATGACTTTTAAAAAAGAAGTCCTCCACTACCCCTGTGAAAAGGATATGCACGAAAGAGGACTGTGAACAGTACATGCACGAAAGAAGTCCTCCACTACCGGTGGTGGAGTCAGTCATTTTATATTGGATGTGACATTAAAAAAATTTTTGCGTCTTAAAATTTTTTTTTATCCTAAAATTTTAGTAATTCACACAATATATGCATTACAAAAAATATTTATAAAAGTTCATAAATATGTGCTCAAATTGATATATTAAAAATGTAACATGTCGACATTATATAAAAAAGATAAAAATACAAAAAAAAAAAAAAAAATTGTCTAGAATTTTTTGAGGGTGCCGTGGGTTAAAACAATTTTTTGAAAGTGCCTTGAGTTAAAACAAAAAAGAATTTTGAGGGTAAAAAGAATAGAATTTTTTGTAAAATTTTTTTTTTCTTTATTTTTTATTTGAAGAGTGCCGTGGGTTAAAAAAATAATAATAATAAAAAAATAAAATCCTTAGGGGGTGCCACGGCACCCCCAAGGAGCAACGTGGCTCCGCCACTGATATGGAGATGCTTTCCCGATCATACGATATCCATACATGCAATCCACAGGGCTCCTATCGCATAGGAATCCTTGCCAGTTCAATCTTTTCAATGAAAGTGGCTTATCTTCCAACTTTTTGTTTTTTTGTTTTTTTATGAACGAGTAACTTTCAATAATTATCCACAATGTATCTTACAAAGAAAAACTTTAGCCAAAAAAGCTAGCTACTTTAACCTTTACACAAACCAACCCAGTGAACCAACAAAAAATGAAGACCAGTGCTATATTAATTTATGGATGGTTTACCTACCAACTTTAGCTTTACAAGTGGCAGTGGGTCATATTTCTTTTCTCTCTCTCTTTAACTTTTCATTTTTCTCTCCATTGCTTTCCAAAACAGTGATAGCCTGTTGGTAAAAGTATTCGGACCATATCTCGGGTGCCTTTAGAAATTGGGTACAAACGTAAAAGTAGCTAGTAGGAATGATTACTTTTGCATGTACCCAATATTTATTACTTATATTACATGTTAGAAATATTATAATATAGCTCCAACAAAACAGGATGAATTAACCCGGTGATCACGTAATGAGACTGAGTTTACAGAATATGAAAAGCCAACTTTCCACCATTTCATCTTGGTATCAACAAAATTAAACAAATGATTAAGATTTTTATGATGAAAAAGAAGAAGATAATTATTAATCATAGGTGACTTGATTTCAGCGAAAAAAACATTTTTTGTGAGGATTTTTCTCTGAGCTTCCTCTAATATATATATTCAAACGATTGAGTCAACTCGGTCAAGTACTTATACTAGGTGTAAATCTTTGTCAATGTTACGCCTCTTAATAAATTGTAGTATATATATGAGTATTTTGACAAATTGACCCTTGGAGTTGGATTGTATTATCATCCCATATGCCATTAGATTAGACTAATTGTGAGCTCATCCTGTTTAATTTGCATATGAAAGCCTGTTGTTTTAAGTTGTTAGCTCCTCTGAGAAAAATGGTCCGATTTTCTGCTATAATACCATATATGAAACATATATGCAGAGTTCCATAGTCAAGCTTTCTAGCTAGTATCTGGTTTATTTAAACCAGTGAAACTATATATTGGAATTAATAGGGTTCTAAACCGAGGTTTAAGATGGAACATAAATTTGGAATACATGGATTGCTTATTTGTAAATAATATATTCAGTAAATTTACTTGATCCGTACACTGTGGACAAGAAGAATTCATGTGCCAATATATATTGTTAAGAATATTATGTTAGAGTTATTTATTTCCTTATGTGTTCTAGGTCTATTAGGTTTATCTTTCCTTAGTCTTTTAGGTCCCTTGCTTATCACTCATAGCCTCTCTATAAATAAAGGTTTCTGTATTCCTTATCATATCAGACTTAATACAATGTAGTCTATTGTGTGCTTATGCTCTCCCTATTATTCTTCCGCTCTTCAATATGTAACATCCTCAGCCTGTTTGGGTTAGGTTTGTAAATCCATATTCTTACTCACAAAGATCCATAAGACTTGTCAAACATATAAGACTAGTAAGAAGTGAATGCATTAAAGCCTAGAATATCACGTCCAAAAAAATAAACTGAAATATTCATGTTTAACAAAAATATGTCTCACAACGATAATATTAATCCTTATTAAAATAATTTCGTCAATTTCTGAAAGAAAACTGTGTCAACACACTTATTAACTTGACTAATATGAAATCACAAGAAATCCTAAATACGCCTGCCCCCATTCCGGCCTCCTAATGCAACCTGATCACCACCTGAAACAATAAATAAAACTGATGAGCCAAAGGGGGCCCAGTAAGTGATATCCACAACCATAAGCAATTTTACTCCTTATCCCATTTTGAAAATCGGAACTCATAACTACATATGTTCCCAGTATATTTTTTTTTAAGAAAACATAATAGAAAGCAAATAAAATATATTATCATCAATAAAATTTCTGATAGTCTTTATCTCATACTAGGCTCATGTATATTGTTACCCCCGTATGCTAGGGTTGCGCAATCTTTGCGACCTGGGATGAGATACTGTGGCCGCAGCCCCGTCCCCTTGGCCAGCCGATTAACTCTGGGTGCACTCAGCATGGCAAAAAAAGCTATGATGGAACCACTTTCTGGCAGATCCTCTTTCAGCGGTTGCGCCTCTATCCTTAGCATTGGTACCGAGCTTCTCTCTTGTTTCTCTTGGGGCCAAAAATACACTCCTCCCTACATGTGCCCTCATTTTAAAACATTATTTCCTCATTTCTTGTATTTTCTTTGTACATCTCTAGATATATCGTAGGGCATCATGTAGGAAGGTTTATATCATTTTCGCAAAATTCTCTTTATAAGCATCACTATTTTCACAATGTTTCTTTTTCTCAAACTTGTCATGCATGCAGCATAATTCCATAATATAAACAAAATAATCATTTGCAGTTTGAAACAAAATTGCATAAATAGCATGACATGATAATTTTTCTGGAATGGATAGTAAATTCACTTATCTCTTGACTGTCGCTAAGAATTTCCTCTAACTGCTAACTAATCGCCTGAAGGAAATACAAATACATTACTACCCTCATACATCTCACAGTAAAGCATTCTATTACTATTATGAGTTGGCTTGCTAATCAATTGAGAATGAACTTACTTAGGTATTTAGGTATGCTTTCCCATAAAATTTTCAGGAATTATTTTATTCCTTAGGATTCATATACATATATTTATATAATATATCTTAATGTACTTTAAATTATTTTGTTTTAAAAAATTACTCTCATGTATTCTCTCTCTCTCTCTATATATATATATAGCTAAGTATAGCTCAAACCTTGTTGTACCTATATATACACACCAAGGTACTACATCTGTACATATATGAATACTTTGAATCATCATATATATATCTATATATCTTGAAACATTCCAGATGTACGTGTATTTATAGATACTTCCATCATTATATATATATACACTTTAAAGTAGTCCTCATGTATATATTTATAAATCCTTGAAATCATATTATATATATATATATATATATATATATATATATATATATATAATGATTTGTATATGTAATAATAAGAAGAAAAGTTGTGAGTCCAAAGGGTCATACCTAGCCGACATTCACATTGGTGTGAGTGAAGTACTGAGAGAGAGACGTAGTATGAGATGCGGTTGTTCCTCTAGGGTTTGTCTTATTTATATATAATTGTGATTTTTCGTATGTGCTAAACACCGTAAAATGTTTTACAAGAAATCATTTTTCAGAAAAACATTTTCTGTTGAAAACATTTTCCGATAGAAAACATTTTACGTCAAAACAAATAGAGCCTTAATGATAACTAAATACTCTACCGAGGTATAACATGTTTAGGCTCTATAACATAAATAGACAATATTTTAAAGGATTTTACATTTCTAATATGGAAATATAGCTTCACCACATTTGTCATTTTCATAGAATAGTTGCACTCAATAATGAAAGCCCACACTTGCTTAATCTTTAGTCGACATATTATCTTGCCAAGATCTAAATTATCACAAAAGCCAAGTCAAGAAGAACCCAATAATTTACAACTTTAGACGTGGTTCAATTAGATGCATCATGCATGCACTAACACTATCATCTTGCTTCAGTCATGAAATAGAATGAACTGCTGGCAAACCTTATCCGGGTCCCCAATATGACTTCAAATAAGTCATAATAAAAATTCAGTTACCATCTTCTTTCACAGACCGCTACGATTCACAATCCCAGAAAATATTGTCCCAGAGGACATCAGTTTGCCCGAATCCTTATTGGTACTGGCAGAACTTTGCTCTCCACTGGTCATTATTGTCACCCTGCTGTTGCTATTTGTACTTGACACTTGTCCACCGCTGCTACTAGACATGTCATCACAGTCATCAAGTGTAGACTTGGGGAAGAGACCTTTCTCATTATCCAGTGCCTCAATTTCAACCGCATTAAGCCCGACATCTTCGTCTGCACTCTCTTGCAATTGCAATGCGAACTCAAGGCCCCCCAACACATCATCCATTGATGGCCGTTCGATTCCGTTGTCAAGTAAACAATTCATCGCGACCTCAACAAATTTCTTCAAGCACCGAATCCCTATTTCACCCTTTATTGATGGATCAACCATCTCCTCGAACTTTCCATTGCCGTAACTTTCTCGCGCCCACCTCGCTAGGCTCATTGCTGTTTCTGTAGTACGTATTATGGGCGGCCTTGCACACAATACTTCACACAAAACCACACCAAATGAGTACACGTCAGACTTCTCAGTCAATTGTTGACGTTTGTAATATTCTGGGTCCAAATACCCAAAACTACCCTTGACCACAGTGCTTACATGGGTTTTGGACATTCCAGAGGGGCCTACTTTGGACAAGCCAAAATCGGACACTTTGGCCACCCAATTCTCATCCAATAAAATATTTGTTGTCTTGACGTCACGATGAATGATCATTTGCTTCGCGCCGTTATGAAGGTACTTCAATGCACGCGCAGCACCAATACTGATTTCGAGTCGTTGCTTCCACGGAAGAGGAGGATTATCGGTGTTGTACAAATGATCACGAAGAGTCCCACGGGCCATGTAATCATAGACAAGGATCATCTCATCGCCATCGTCACAATATCCGATCAAAGAAACGAGATGGAGGTAGCGGAGCTGGGAGAGCATCTCAATCTCAGTCTGGAACTCATGGGCCCCCTGTTTAGAACCGGATGTCAATCGCTTGATCGCCACTGGGGTGGTTCCGTCATCAATGTAGCCTTTGTACACGTTGCCGAACCCCCCATTACCAACAATGAGATCATCGTCAAAGTCGTTAGTGGTTGCTCTGATCTCAGCCAATGACAAGTAACGACACAGATCGGATGGTAGAGATGAGTTACCGGTCTCTGTAGAGTCCTTGACATTTTTGCGCCACCAGAAAATCAAGAAGCCGAGAATTGTCGGCACAACAATGCCGGAAACTCCACCACCAACGACGGCAACTATATTTCTTCTGTTATTCTTGGACTTCGTCGGTGGTGTTAGTGGCACAACTGTTATAGGGCCCAAAGGAAGTGGGTCGGGATTGGGTCCGGCGAGACTGCAGGTGCTTACTTTAAAGATTTCGACACCATTCAAGATTGTATCAGTGTAAACAGTCATCCAGTCTTGCGGGTTTGCTTGTAATCCGATAGAGAGGTTCATTTTCTTCACTCCTTCTTTGTCAAACATCGAAACGACGTAGTCTCTATATACCGGAACACCATTTTCACCGCTCCAGTAAATCACATCGGCTGCTGGCTCAACCTTTTGATTTGCTATGAAAATAAGGAACTCTCTTTCATTTTGCTGAGTAATTTCTGATAGAAACTCGCAGAAATGTAGCCTAACAAGGTAATTGAACCCAGAGTCTACGGGCAATTCCCAGTTGAGATTGTACATCTTGTTGAGAGTTTTGTTATGTCCCATTGCCCGGGCAGTAGTATAGACTTCATCTGGTGCAGTGTACGGAGGTACCTTAGTATACTTTAGCTCAATACTTGTGTTAGTAATTACAACAGATTGTTGAGCCGCATGGAAGTAATTGTCGTCCTGATTCCAGCGCCGGAACATGCCAGTGTCTTCATAAGCTGAGATGGAGCGGCCTCCAACGTTTAGTCTATATACCATCTCGAGAGTAGTGTTGTTATCGATGTAGAACTGGTTGTACTGGCCGACAAAAAAAAGCCCTTTGTCAGACGAAGTGTAATAGAGATTGGAAGGCATCGACAAGATTTCGATTCCGTTGACAAGAGCATATGCATTAGCAGCGCTCGGGGTGAAGGTTATGTTCAACCTCTGACCCTCCTCAATGTTGACACAGTACTCTCTGAATATGGTATCCCCGGGATCATCATCGGCATCTGCTGTGAGTGAAGCGTTAAAGTTATTGAGAAGAGTAAAACTACCAGCTTTGACAGAGAAGAGGGCTTTAAAGCGATCAAAGTTGGGGTACGAATTAGGGTAGAAGTAAAGTCGAATGAATTTTTGGCCGGCAGTGACTCGGAACAGGTAGGTAAATGGGGAGAGCGAGAGCCGGGCAGTGGCGTAGGGTACTTGGGTGGCAACGGGGGATTGTGGAACAGCTCTGGTGGTTAGAGAGGCCTGGTTTTGTGAATGTTCAAGGGGGAAGAATTCTGGATTCACGTCTCCAATCCAGAGCCGACCGTCTAATGCAGTTGAATTCTCAGAGGAGGCACAGTCGAGGAGAATATTATCGGTCGGTGTGTAAGGAGACGGGGTGGCACGGGCGACGGCGCTGGTCAGGTGGTTTAGCAAGAAGGCTAGATAGAGTGGAATTAAAGGTGGTGAGGGGGTGGTCCAAAGACTTGTTTTGCTTCGGTTCCACATTGTTGCAGAGGAAGAGAGAGAGCTACTCAATCTAAGAGGAGAATCTCCTTTACTGTCAAGTCAGGTGATGCATGTTCAGTGTCTGTGTGTATTCTTTTCAAAGTCCGTTTTTGAGGGAAGGGAAGACAATTTCCACACCCAAAAAGATAAGAAAAAGAATAAGGACTTTTCTTCGAGCAGAAAAGTCTCGAGAAGAAAATTTTCACTCTCGACTTGTCATGTTCATACATAGACCACCCAAGCAAATTGCACCGCATGCTTTCTTTGCAAGCTGGTAGTAAAGCGATTAATTTGTCCTGTAAGTTGGAAACAAATGGTGTCTTGTACTGTGGCTATCGTTCTGCGTATTGTGTATTGCTATCATCCTCATGCAAGTGGACAGATAGGGCCCTTAATTGCTACATCTTTCTACGATTTTTGTAACCATTTCGATCGATTTCATTTCTTGTTCTCTTTCTAAATTAGCCACCCTCCCAAAAAAAAAAAGTTTTCAATTAAAAGTATATATCTTAATTAATTTTAAATGATGTATTGATGATGAATTTTAATCAATTATTCATTTTTTTTTAAAAAAAAAAAATTAACCAATTACGAGCTAATAGATATAAGTATGATGAACATATATCTATATGAAATTAATAAATGTAATTATCATATTCAAGATTTAACTTCTTTTAGTCGACCATATTATATAGGGGTATGGTTCAGATATATTATCGTCCACTTAATTAAAGTCTTGCATTAGATTATTCTTTCCGATCCTTCCAAAATGGAAGATGCTTCTCGGAAATTGTTTTACTATCGCTCCAGAGCGGCTGGTCCCAAAGGGATGCTTTGATTCCTACCATTGGCTTATTTTTATTTGAAGAATATTATGTCATAAGCTTTTATCTCTATTATTGCCGAATTTCTATTTGGTTAATATTACTCTACAGGCTTTAATATCCATCATTGAGGACTTTTATCCTGATCTCGATTATTAAGGATTTTTAGGCTCATTATTTAGAAATTTTAGGCTCCAAAAGATAATTTGGTCAAAACAAAGATAGTCAAGGACTCATTAATTAGGCCAAAATCCAAATATGAGTTAGAGCCAGAGAAAAAAGAACATATTTTGTGGAGTTGTCCCGTAGCAAGAGATGCACGAAATATGTGTACGACGAAGATACAAAAGAGTTGCACGGGGAGTGGGTAGTTTATTCACATTGTGCCAGATATGGAAAATAAATTAGATGATGAGGAGGTTGAACTCATGCCGGTTGTGGGCCTTGTGGCCTAGGCAAAATTTGGTGATATATGGAGGGCAATTTTGCCATCCTGGCAAACTTGTGAGAATATTAATGCATCAGAATCTCTAATGACAATGCCTACTATGAGTTCGAACTAGTGAGAGGGGATTCGAACTAGTGACCTACGCTTCATTAGACGTAGTCCACAACCGGTTGAGTTACCTCTTGGTGACAAAATGCAAATACAAAGATGTGTGAATGACGGGAAAGGGAGACTTCCATGACTCAATAGTGGACAATGCCTACTATGAGTTCTACAAAAGTTAATTGGGATGCAGTATATATCATTGGCCTAACTATTATTGCTGAAGCCACGACGGCGGTGAGAGCTACAATTTGGAACAAAATTCTTTTCAGTTCATTTGAACTAGATAATATCCAATGAGAAGTATTAGGGAGCCAAACAAATGAACCCAGAAAAATTTTCAAATTGACGTGGCAAGAGTTTTTAAATTAAAAAAATGCAATTTCTTCTCCCTTGTCTGTCACTCACGGTCTGTCACGTTAGTTTGAAAATTTTTCTGGGTTCATTTATTTGGCTCATTAACACTTTCTATATCCAATTAGTTATAGTGGAGGGGTATTAATTTTGTCTTTTCACTTTTTGAAGAGACACAAATGCACATCCACTATAACTAACTGAATATTATCCAGTTCAAATGAACAAAGATCCTAATTCCTGCAATTTTTGCACAAGAGCTCCATCTACGTGACGGGCGAAGAGAGTGGCTTCAGACGTGGCCAGAGCATGTGGACAACATGGCAACATTCTTTAGAGTAGTTAATTTTCCTTTTTGCATGGTTTAGTAGATATGTATGGTTTGACGAATATGTAGCGGTTACGTAGCTAGGTTAATAGTTTAAGTGGGTGTGTTTTGGGTTCGTGGATTTATCTCAGAAACTTGTCATTGTGCTTTTTTTTTATAATCAATTCGTTGCTGTCGGAAGTAAGGAAAAGAATTTGCCATGTACAATCTGTTGTGGGTTCTTTCTCTCTTGTCTAAAAAGAAGAATTTGTTTGGACAGGTGCATGAGCATCTAATGGCGTCCATCAAGAAATTGATGGACCCCAATGGGATACTGAACCCGTACAAAGTTCACCGCACTCCATTATCTGTGATACATTCTGAAGAGTGATATGTTGCAATGTCTCTTTCGAAAAATTTAGAATGTGTTTGGGGACGATGTCCCTTTAAGCCTGCTGAAACATAAATGTCCATTAGGAATATGCAAGCAAGATGCAGATAATTAATGTCAATTATATCACAATTAGTTGAAACTGCAATCACCAAATAATAAAATTCAAGGTTTTTAAGTCTAATACTTTAGACTTTAGAGAATTGTTAACATATTATGTTATTTTCAGCTGATGTCTGTTCCTGTTTTTTTTAATGCAGACAAAATCTGAAATTCCACACGCCCCGTGGTAGCCATATTTGTTGGAGGTAGCAAGTGGACATAACTCAGTGGGATGCAATTCTAACTTCATACAGTGAACTATAAAAGTAAGTTAGAGGCGCTCTTTTGTAAATTAGGATCTGTCGAAAGTAAGGAAAAGGAGCCTCCCCTTCTAGTGCTGTGTACCACGAACCCCCTTCCTCTGAAGTCTTGTCCACAAGTTCCACTGTAGGGAATTGCTAAAGCAGTAATGAAAGATTTTGTGTTTCTCCACATATTCAAAGCAAGCCGCTCTTCCCCTTCCCCTTCAACGCTGTCAAAAACATTGTCTGATCGAAGCAAACCGAATTTGGTTAAAAAAATGACGTTGTTTGGTTTTAAAATTTTTTGGCTAAATCTGGGCGCTTGATCTTTTTTTACAGCAGAACTACAGTAAATCAGCTGGCTCCCTCATTTTTTACTCTACATAAATTTAATGCAACAATTACTTTTTTTTTTTTGACCCAATGTATTTAATCAAAAAGTCAATTCGAACCATGTTTCTTGGAAGGGGTTTTGATTTCTTATACTTTAAGAAATATAGCTGATTTTTGGTAACCCAAGGTAAAGCCTTATTGGATGGGAGATAAATATTTTATATTTTGAATTGTTTGTTACCATTTCTATTTTGAGAACTCAATATATATATATATATATATATATATATATATATATATATTGTTAACTGTTAGAGTATATTTGAATGAGTATATTTGAATGACCCTAAAGTTATGGATTTGATGAATATTAGATTAGCCTAATTTAGGAATTTGATTATGATTTGATCACCCTAAATTAGGAGATTTGATTAAGATTACATTTATTTATAAGCTCTATAAATAGAGCATTCTGTATTGTAAACAATTCATTCAATAAAAGCTTAATGTAGTCCTTTGGGCTTTATCTGTGAATGTAGGTAGTTGATCGACGTAATTTATTTCTATTTCTATTTCATTATGAATTTCTTCATTAACCCACAAGCTACGTTTAGTCTCATCACTGTTGGGGGTCAGTCACCTTCTTGTGTTGGGTTACTCTCTATTCATTTTTTATTGTTAAATGTTTAGTTTCATTTATTGCTGGTAATTCGTTTAATCTCATCACTTTGCGAATTAATTAAGTATAAAGTATGAATTAGTGACACATGAATAATTAGAAGAAAAAAAAATATATAAAGTATGAATATCTTTGTTTTTTTTCAAATTTTTGGTAAATTACATTTGATAAAAGACACACAAACACATATAAGCCCTATATATGTAATGACGTGAAAGAGGATTTTGCATCAACTTAAGAGATAAAAAATAATAATAATAATACTAAAAGGCTAGGCTATGCTAGAATTGTAACGATTCGCAATCTAGCTCATACAACACGGCCCACGAGTACATCAGTCTGCCAAATGATAATTGCACTCACAAAAAAAAAAAAAAAAAACTTCAGGATTCATTTATTAAAGTTGTCGGTGACTGCTCTAATCTAAGGTAATGAGACGTGACAACACAAAGAGCGGACGGTAGAGATGACGTGTGGGTCTTCATTGACTTGGTCAAGGAAAAAGAACTTGGACCCCACCATGTAGTACCATCCCTAGCTCTCTGGCGCCGCCGTAAAATCAAGAAACTGACGATCGACAGCACAACAAACCCGGAAACTCCACCAACGACGACAACTATTGTTGTTCTGTAATTCTTCGACTTCGTCCGCAGTCTTGGTGGCACGACTGTTCGAGGGGTCAACGGAAGTGGATCTGGATTGGGTCCGGCGAGATTGCCATTAAAGGCGCTTTCTTTAAAGATTTCAACACCGTTCAAGGATAAATTTGAAATTAAGGATAAATTAAAAAAAAAATTTAAAATTAAGGATAAATTTAGAATTTTATAAAAAAGTCAGGGTATAAACGTTATTGTCTCACTTTTAATGTTTAAAATATGACGAAATTGTTCAAATTAACTGTAATTAAAAGTTCAAGAATTCAAATTGAGAGGTTTTAAAGTTTTGGGGTCTTGTCAAATCGCATGATAATTCAAAGGTTTAAAGTGAAGTTACTCCTAAAAATATATATATGTTTTTAATTTTTTTTTATTTTTTTTTTTTTGGGGACTACTTATGCCCCTCCAAACCATAAGGTGGTTCCGCCCTGCCCACACACGAATACAATTTATACAAATTGCTGACTCCTCCACAACTCCCTCACATACGTTGTCTACCTCGAGAGGTCTACTTATACTGAGTAAAGAAGAGACTCATGACCAAAGGAACCAGGATGAACTAAATGCGCCAAAAAACGTACTTTAGTCGAAAAATGGTAATAACCTTAATTGTTTTTTTTTTGACATATCCACTCAAGGGAAGAGGGGGGAGATTCGAACTAGTGACATCCACTTCATTAGGCGTGATGCATAGCCGACTAAGCTACCTCTTAGGGACGATATTAACCTTAATTGAGGCTTGCCAAATTACACTACATATAATCTCTCTTTCTAGAATTATGCATTAATTTTCTTTTTAATATAAAAATAGGGCTAAATGCATTATTTTGGTTTTTGATAAATGCAATAAGTTAAAGAAGTTTAATGATTTTTTAAAGAAATCTGACTGTCTTGCTTTACAATTTTGGAAAAGGCGAAAGTGGTCCGTGGACCGTGGAAGAACATTAATTTATATGTTGTGTCACATTTCTTCGCTCTCTTTTATGCATAAGCTTTTACTTTATAAAATTCGTGGAAGGACCATAATTTAGTGTGGAGATACGTTAACTTTTCTTTTTTGACACTGATTGATTAACTTTTCTGATTACAAAGAATATATATATACATCAACTTGAAGTATTTTTATTTATTTTTTTATTTTTTTTCCATAAGGCACTGCACCCTCGAGACAATAAACTTGAAAGAACAAATTCCAACATTGCAGGACGATGATTATGGGTTTACCTTTTCTTTTCTTTTTTTTTTTAAAGGAGAAAAGATTTTATACGGGCTACCGGAGGGTTAAGCGAGTAAACCTATGATTGGCCCGTTTATTAAATGGGTCGAACAGTCAACTCATTAGTGACCCAAAATTAATTATGTTAAATCATAATATTTTAATTTTATGTCGAATTTACAAACTTATCTAAAATTTGCTGCCCTAATCTCAAGGAACCAAACTCAAACCGTTTATGAAATTATCTTTTTTGGTTTGATCATGTACCTTCGCTGATTTCTGTGATCGGAGGCCCATCAAGTGATGAGGTTTAGGTTTCCTAGCCCAATGTTCAGAAGAATCATAACAGTTCTGATCGTTGCCACAAAGACAACAAATTTTTAGACAATATGCATTAAAAAATAAATAAATAAAATTGGAAATTTGAGTGGATTAGAGGCAATTAGACTTAGTAACAGTGTTTTTTTTTAATTTAAATATTTTATTCTTTATTTCCAAACGGCAGGATTGAATCCATTACATGCGATTCATGATTAGTCTATTATCATCAAATAACAAATATATTGGCCAATTGATTATAATAGTTTAATTAGCATTCCCTAATCTTCTATACACCACTTTTGTGAATCTACGCCACGAACCGCATAAACTATAAACCACTTACCATCGAAGATGGTGGTCTAGTAGTATTCGGGCTAATTCTTAATGGTTTGTGGGTAAAAGGTCTCTGAGTCAAATTTTCAAATGGAAAGCATTTGAAATTATTTTCATACCGCCAACTTGGGTGTCGCTAGTGTCTTTAGTGAGGCTGAGTCAGGTTATGGTTCAATCAACTTTGTGAGAGTGCATACGATTTCCCACAATCTAGGCTCTTCCTGTCATTGATTCCTAGGAGCATGTGCTACTATAATCAAATCAATGTAAAGTAGCAACTTTGATTGTCCCCATACATTTTTAATTAGGAAAAAAAAAAAACTATACACCATTTGCCAATCAAAATATCATCTCCTTTCTTATGAGCAATGCGATTTGTTACAAATTAACTTGACAGTTCACAATTTATGAAATGATTAAACAAAAAATTTGACTTGTCAATTTAATTAATTAGTGATTGACTTGTCAATTATACACTCTTCGTCACTTAACTAATTATGGACTGTCATGTCACCTCAATTTAGGAAAACTTTAGTCTACTTTATTACCAATTTACGAATGCAGGCTTTGGACAATATGGGACCATGGGTGATCGGATGGGTTAAGGTTTAACATTAATTGTAAGCCCAAAGTATAGTTCAAGAGTCAGCAGGGCTGGAGCTGGGTCTTGATAGGCCATCTTAGAAGGCCTCATTTCGACTTTTGGCAACAATTTGAACAATATTCGTTTTCCGGCCCAAGCATCAGCTTGCTCGTACAGAAAAATACTTTTACATTTTTTGGTCAAGCAAATAGAAACATTTTCTATTTATTTTTATTGAAGAATAGATGGATTTTGGGCAATAATAAGGCGATGTATATTGGTTGAGAGAGTGAGATAAAATTCAGGTTCTAGGGATTTGGCCAACCATGCACAGACCTGGTTCAAAACCAAATGAACCAATTCTAGAATAAAAATTACTTCATTTTTAAATTGATTTTGATTTATAAACAATCAATCTTAGCTATTCATAACCTTGTTTAAATCTTTTTATGAAAACATATATACTAATTTCAAATAATGGAATTTACAAACTAAGAACTAATTCTCTATTTTATAAAATTTGACAAATACATAAAAGCTAATAAGTAATGCTAAGGACCATCTTTTTATTATCCTAAAGCTGATGTGGCTTTTTAAATTACCATTTGATCAAAATTCAAATATGATTCATATAAAATCTAATAGTGATTTTAAAAGTCACATCAGCTTTATGATAATAAAAAGATGATCCATATCATTACTCAAAGCTAATATACTATTCACCACTGCCGTGAATATGTGGGTTGCCAAAATTCTTCAATAGTTTGGGCTCCAATGGAGTTCATCTTAACAATCTCTTGCCCATTTTATACCATGTTACTGTTCTTAAGTTCTTGGTTTTCAGTTTACGAGTCAAGTTAGGCAAATCAATTTATCATTGACAAGTCACATTGTGCTGGTAACGTGGTAGTTGAAATTTAAAGATTGAACCTTTTCTTGTTCAATAAAATATTGAATATAAAATTTCCCTAAAAGACAATATAATTGTCAATTTTGAATAATTTGTACACATTTCTAACTTCAAAAAAATTAAATATCACGTCAAATCTCGTCTAACATATAATGTGCTAGTACGTTAACATGCGACACAATTATTTTAAATTACTAAATATCATAATTAACAAATTAAAACACTCCATACCAATTATTCTAGAGAGGGGCACCACCACTATTTGTTAGTGACATATCATTAATTAATTGATGGGACTATTTTTTTTTTTTTTTTGTCTTAAATTTATTAATATTTAATTATTATAATTATATAATTTTATTTGCTTTTTTGGAAGGAGGGTCAAGGTCATGTTTTCGGACTATTGTTTTTGGACTATTTAACAACTCATTATGGCAGGACAAGAGAGAATATAATTATTGGAGTGATCAGTGAGGTAGTGGGGGTCGAATATTATAAATAATATCCACCTCCCACCAAAAAAAAAAAAAAAAAAAAAAAGGAAGGTGTAGGTTAAGTCAAATACCGAGAAGGCAAGAAATCTATAGGTTTAGGTAAAGTTGTACCACGTCACAATTGGACAAATCTTGATCATGTGCCCTTTTTTGTTTGGCACGTTGTACGTACCACGTTGTGTCCTTCTTCACATATTATACCTAGTAAAAGTATAGTTTAATACCCAAGGGAAAAAGAAAAAAAATAAAAAATATTTAGGTAAAGTAGGTAAAATTGTTGGACATGATATATTGATATCATATGTACGGATGCTTATATTTTGATTGCATTTCTCAATCTATCTAAGATTTGGATCAAAATAAATAATTTTCTGCTAAAAGAAGGGGCAAGAATAATAACAAAAATTATAATTATTGAGAATTTGAGTCCTTTGTTGCAATCTCAATGGTTGTTTTAAAATTAAATTATCTTATAAAGTAAAATATGTTATTAAAAACTTTACACGAGATCTGAATCCGTGATGTTTTGTTTTAGTACATAGTCGTGACTCGTGAGTCATAATAAACGGACTTGTCAATTTCTCATTCAGTGAACCCCTCAGCCACACAAAAGGGGAAATAAAAATATGTGTATATATATAATAAAAACAAAAGAAAAAAAAAAAGAAAAGGAAGATCACATGTAGAATTGGGTAGCAACTGGAGTTTGATAGGCTAGGGAAGGTGAGATTCTTGATGTTGTTGTGATTCCTCCTTGAGGCTTCAGGTGCTGGACTGGTGGGGGTGTAACTTGACTTGGTCATCTCAAAGTATATAAAAAGAAAATTCGTTCTCATTATAAATTTATTTATCATTATTAATCCATTTTTGTGTTCTTGAAAAGGTTAATTTAAAACATTTGGCCTGTGAAGATCTTTGTCCCCGAGTTTTGAACCCCTCACTTGCCAACGACTTTCTGACCCACCTCCATTTCCCGCGAAACACAGCTTCCTCCTTTGATGGGCAAGAAGCAGCACTTGGATTGGACCTCCAAGTCCATTTCTTCCGCTGGAAGTGAGAGAGTCTCTCTCTTGAATAAGGAGGTGTGCTTTCTTTCTTCTTTCTTCTTGTTTCTAACTTTCTGTTTGCTCATCTTAGGTTGTTGTTATTTGAGATTTATTTATGGGTCATATGTTTGAGGGTCATGTTTGTTCAATTTTCTGTAACATGCCCATGTCAAGAACTTGGTCCTATTCAATTGCTGTATTTAGTGATGTCACCTTTTCTTTTTCCAAGTATCTGTTCAGCCAATTGAGCTTTGCCTATTGTATTTCTGTGTGCTGTTATATAAATTGTTCTTATTATGTGTTCTTGGTGACATGGTTGGGTTGCTTGCTACATGCTTAGAAAGAAGGTGTTTTGAAAATCTTGTGGTTTAGTTCCTCTTCAAGTCGTTCTTTGTGTTCATTAATTTTCCTCTCTCTTAAATCCTTAATTCCCATGAGTTGATTGGTAGCGAGTTTGATTTGATTTGATTTTTTTTTTTTTTTTTTGGTTTGGATGTGATTAATAACAAGTATGCTGATATTGTTTGATTAGGGTACCGGTTTTCTCAATTCCTAATTCATGAAAAATCTGTTAAATCATTACTTATTCCAAAAACTTAAGCGGATAGGAAGATGTAAATTTAATCATTTAATCAACACTTTAACTCACCCTCACGTGTGGACTTAAACTCCTCTTTAATAGGTGAGGCCCAATATATAGAATATTTAATTTAAATGGGAGGAGGGGTGAATTTAATAGAGTCAGAGTTTGAACTTAGGATCTCTGGCTCTGATATAATGTTAAAAGACCACTTATTCTTAAAGTTTAAGCTGATAGGAAGAAGTAAATTTAATCAACACTTTAACAAAATCCAGTTCTTCCTTGTTTCAGTCCCATGATTTGTGTGCGTGTATTCATCTGTACCTTTTCTTAGACGGCCTTGGTAGTGTCTGGTTATTTTGAAAAGGAAAATATTAAATCTTTGATTGGAGAAAGACTATTAAGGTCCCTTTTAATTGGTCCTGAAAAAAGAGGAAGTCAAATTGCTTTGATCGATGTAGGCAAAGAGGAAAGCATATGAAGACCAATCGGCTGATGGACTTGCAACAGACCTTGAGCATGGGGATGCAGTGGAGGTGATGACTAGTCATCCTATGCAAGCCTACAAATTTTGTTCATCTCTAATTCAAAGTTTTTTTTAGCAAAAAGTTATAATTGTGTTTTGGCAAATGCAGGCAGCGAATGTTGGATTTTCTAGAGTATTATCACTGGTAAATGGGAAAGTTGTGATGGGTTCTGATAATGTAGTAGTAATGCTGAAATATGTCTAATTGTTTAAATCCTTCTGTTTCACAGGCAAAACCTGATGCAGGGAAGCTAGTTGTTGCCACCATTGCACTGTTGATAGCATCCACATCAAGTATTCTGATTGTATGTTAATTTTCCTATCAGTGGCGATGCACAATCTCTTTTTCTCTCATTTTTATCTCCTCCGCTTAATTATCATTCAACACTAAATAGCAAATGGTAGATATTGAATGGATTGTTAATTTAACTGCAAAGCTTCTTTTACGATTGCTGTTGGCTCACTGTCTCCGATCAATGAATACAGTTGGAAGTTTATGCTATATTGTCAATCCTGTATATGTTGGAGACTCAAGGAAAACAGGAACCTTTTTTTTTTAACGAGGACAAACATAAATATGTAAACATGTTGAATTACTACAAGTTTTAGGGTTGACTGACGATATAGAATAACATAACATTTTGTGTATTATATCTAACAGTATGCTTCTCAACTCCACCTAGAATTTTTTTTTTTTTCCCCCTTTTTTGAGATGAGCATTGTAGATTGTCATTTGAGGATAATCCTCCACTGCCTTTTTTCATCTGTCTCGTTTCAAATATGCTCTCCTGACATATTGAAGCTTACTATGAAAACTGCGACCTCCATGGTCACTTGGATCTCTACAAACTCAACTTCTGCTTCTCCACAAGCCCAAGGGCTCAGAAATTCCTCTTTCTCGGGGTTTTCTCCCATCAATATCTGAAATATAGATAGCAATGATACAGAATTATTTTTTAATAAGAAGGGACTATTAGTCTATTACTTATCAAAAAAACAAATGCTACGGAATTATTTTAGCAAAATTGCAAAACAGCAGCTTGTAATACTAACCAAGGATCAAAGTTGGTTAAAATAACAAACCTGAAGAAAATTCTCTCCATCAACTGAGGTGGATGCACACAAATTAGCTTCAGAAGCTTTCTTTGCCCTTACTCATGTTTGAAACATGAGCGCCAAGGACCCTTGAAAACTATGTGATTTTTTTAAAACATATCAAAACTTTGCAAGCCCAATCATGCATGTAGACCTTTTTGTCTAAATGTTTTCTTAAATGCAATATGGGAAGTCTTGCTTGTCTGTTTCAAATCCTCTTATTGCCTGATGCATTATGAATGCTGTTTCCAATGAGATGATTGTGAGACTTGATGACCATTTGACACTTGATCACCTCGATTTTCAATAGGACCGCCCAGGCACTAGTCTAGTTCTTTGCTACTGGCCTAGGAGTTTGCACAGTACTACGTTTATGTAAGCTAGCTTGTTGCATGGAAATTCCTTTGTTCATTTTGCTTGGACTTTTGACTTTAGAAACCTTTCTTTATCATTGTTTTAATTATTAAGTGTTTGCAAGATAAACACTTGGAGAGTCTTCAAGTGAGGACTTGATTCAACATGTTTAGGAAACCACTTAAACCAAAAACTTAAGCCTATGGATTTGGCCCTAAAAGTGTAATGTTAACCACTAATTATTGTTATGATTATTATCCAATGTGAGATTTAACACTCACACATGCATTTATAAATAAAATAAAATCCCCCTAGCGTATGAGTTCTTCACATTACAAAAGCTGTCATGCATATAAGAGCTGTACTAAATGTAGTGACCACATAAACACGCCTCGCTGTTGGAGCTACCCATATGCTTAACAAAGCCACAAACATGTCAAGATCAAGAAACTTCCATCAGAAGCTAAACCATTGGAAGATAAACACTTGGGAAGTTTTCAAGTGAGGGGGCTTGATATGACATGTTTAGACACTACTTAACCTAAAAGTTTAATTTTATAAGTTTGGGCTTAACAATACTCACTATTTATTCAATATGTGACTCACATGTGCACTCACATAAATGGGTGATAATAATATTACTATTCCCCATTGATAGTTCCTTTTGTAGTTGGGTACTTGTTCGTAAAGGTAAAAGCTTTTGCTCTGACTCCTATCTTCTGATAAGCTGAAAGAATATGTACACATAGGATCATGAGACAAGTTTAAAAGTTCTAAAGTAAACTTTAACATGTAATTTGGTCTGTTCTTACTGCAATCTTTGTCTTTATAAAGATATATCATTATTCTTGCTGTGCAGCCAAAATATGGTGGTATGATAATAGACATTGTATCAAGAGAAATCAGAACTCCCGAACAGCAGGCAGAAGCTCTGGATGCCATCAGGGACACCATATTGGATATTGTGCTGATAGTTGTAATTGGGTATGATATACTCTCTCATATTTACTGCCCTGAGAAAAAATAGTTTCTAGTGACTCTTAAGTAAGAATTGTTTGGACCTCAAGGGGCAGTTCAATTGGCTGCTGTCAAACATTTTCAGACTTTAAAGAGAACATGATGTGCATGCAGGCACATGCGTGTACCTTGTTATGAAAAAAAAAAAAGAAAAAAAAAAGTGAATGTAATCAACATCACAAAAAGCATCAAGAAAGATCCTAAAAGGCTTCAACTGATTAGTAAAGAAACCTATTTGAATAAATAAACTACTGTGAAAGCATAAATCTAATAACATTACAATCCAATAGGATCAACTGACGCAGTGGAAGGAGTAGGGATTTGAGTTAACATTGCTTAACTCTTGAACAAATTTGACTAAAACATTATTGATGAATTGGTAACTAATAATAAGAAGTCCAAAGCATGCCTTTATATGGGTATAATAGTAAACGCTAACCTTAATGACAGAATATGACAAAAATTACCCTTAAAAACCAAGCTAAACCTACTTAAATCCGTGAAAAGAAAACCTTTGCTGCAGTCTGTCCACCGCGTCCATTTGAATGGTAAATAGAGCCGCTCAAACAGGGCTTTTTGTCCTACATCATTACCGATGTCTTTTTTGTTCACTTTTCATTGGTAATTCCATTATTGCTTTATATAAAGAGGATAGATTTGCAGAAGTACTTCTCGCGTACAATTTCCAATAAATCAAAGCATGCTTTGGCCAGAACATAAGAATTAAGAGGACCAAAGATTTTACCCTTTTCTTTTTGGCTTGGAAACACCACAAGTATCAAAAAGTCAAAACAAGGAAGCCTTATTTCGGCAAAGCCTTCACCGAAGTAGAAACTTGTAGGCAAGAAAGTCAGTTTCTTCCAACTAGAAACAAGAAAGGCAAGAATTCTTGTAACTTTTATTAACCTAACTTTGTTTTTTTTAACTTCAGAGCTCACTTCACTATAATTTAGAGCTTTACACCATAATATGCAAATATATATTGTCCAATGACCCACGAATCTACAAGATCTCTATCAAATGCATTTTTGTTTGAGTTAGTTGTAAGATGCGTAAGAAGGATGGTAATAGTGCATTTGAGATAGAACTATCTAAATTAAAGGAGAAGTTGTACCTGTGTAGTTCTGGTGTTTATGTGGATAGATTTCTATCATTGTTTCATATTTTAAGAGCCCATATTTGTTCTGTGTTGTTTGCTGTCAATTGACCATAGTTTTTTTAGTTCTCTGTGCACAGCAGTTCGAGCATGGTTGTTTTCTTCTGCAAGTGAAAGGGTTGTAGCTCGTTTGAGAAAGGACTTATTCAGTCACCTTATACATCAGGTTAGACACACTAATTCTCAGAATTAAAAAATCTCCAGCAGCCATCTGTGAGATTACCAATTTTTAAACCACTGTACACGTTGGTTTGTTGGAATTTTAATCAATCTGTCATGCTACCAAGATTTTCCAACTGTCAATAACATCTTTAGTGTGAGATCTAAGTGTGGCAGGTTGAGCAGCATTAGAAACAATGGAAGTCAATATTTTAGATAATCAGTACCAATTAATTCTATCATTCTCATACTGGTATTGATGTGAAACTCTGAATACCATTTGTCATGGTTGATCCTACATGGTTCACAGGAAATAGCATTTTTTGATGTTACTCGAACAGGGGAACTCCTAAGCAGGCTGTCTGAAGACACACAGATCATAAAGAATGCTGCAACTACCAATCTTTCTGAGGCACTTCGAAATCTTACAACTGCATTTATTGGCATTGGCTTCATGTTCTCATCTTCATGGAAGTTAACATGTAATTGATTTTATTCACTTACAGCAATGTTCATTACTCTAGTACCAATTTTGCTTATTGTATGTTTCTTCCTTCTTAGTGTTGGCTTTGGCCGTAGTGCCAGTCATTTCCATTGCTGTTCGAAAATTTGGGCGTTATCTTCGTGAACTTTCTCACTCAACTCAAGCTGCAGCTGCAGTGGCTGCCTCAATTGCGGAGGTTTGTGAGCATAATATGAATTTTATATTGCTATTTATTTATTTTGAAGTTTTCAATTCATGGTATTGGGAACCATGCATTTTCGACATTACTAACTTTTTTGTTGCATAAATGATATTTGGAAAAATTGAAGTGCAAAAAAGAAATTCTAAAAGGGAGTTTTAAGAGGTTAGATTTAAGATTATGATGAGTTTTATGGCAAAGGTGGGGTGCAGGACAGGGAGAAGGATATTTAAAAAAATATATATCTAGAGGGAACGTAATGATAAATGTTTCAAGGACCGTGAGAGGGCGTTGGTAGAGCTTATGTCCTTATTTTTTAATACTCTGTGTACTTGGACAGCTGCGTTTTAGCTCTCTTTGTGCTTAGCTTTCATGATTTCCTTGTTCTCTTTTCTTCTCCTTCTTAGGTGTTTCTCTTGTATACTTCTTATATACCTGGGTTGCACCTTTTGCTTTTTAATGACATTTTGATTACTTATAAAAAAAATGCTAAGATAAAGGAAAGAAAAAGTTAAAGACTTGATTATGTTAAATGCATCAAAGAGTTTATCAAGAGACAACTAGATAAAGGAGCTACTTCGATAAGTTTCATAATACAACCCATGCAGGCAATTGGAGCGAATTTAGTATTTCTATTGATGATTGAACTCGTAGGTGCACAAACAGAAGTTAGGATTGCTGAGTTAAAGGATAAAATAAAGATGAAAAGAGAAAAAAAAGATTATATCTCAAATGTAGTTCTGAACTGATTTGTGCATGTGTTCCTCTAGCTTCTGGTATCCTAGGTCAATTTATTGATGTTAAATGGTTCTAGACAAGTAGAACAGCCAAGTAAGACATTATTAAGAATGTTAGTCAATTTTTTAATTCAGAAAGTCAACCTTGTTCCTGAGCAATATTGCTTTTTAGGAATCTTTTGGGGCTATTCGAACAGTCAGATCTTTTGCTCAAGAAGCTTATGCGGTTTCAAATTACTCAGAAAAAGTTGATGAGACATTGAAGCTTGGCCTCAGACAAGCTGTGAGTTTCTTGACAAATCACATTTGGAAGCTGTGAGTTCATATATTTGAGAGAATTTCTGAGCTTTTAAGGTTTGCCTTTTCTGCCACAGAGAGTAGTTGGCCTATTTTTTGGAGGACTAAATGCAGCATCCACATTATCTGTCATCGTAGTGGTGGTTTATGGAGCTTACTTGACAATAACAGGCTCCATGACTGCAGGCGCTCTTACATCCTTCATTCTTTATAGCCTAACAGGTACTTTCCTCATTATCTACAGCCTGCAAACTGTACCTGTCATGGGAAAATTATGTTTGAGTTTAGCTTTTGTCTTAGACATAATCATAAGACACTTAAAAATTTTCTAGGAAACTCGACCAATATTATAGATTTTTTGTTGTAAAAGAACATTCTGCATTTAATATATATATATATTGAAAGTGTTCGAAGTGTGATAGGTTTCTGTGCATGATTATTAAAGATTGGGAAATTTCTTTTAAATGCAAAGCCTCTTAAGAGGCTCTTCCAGTTTGATTACTGTTGACAGTTACATGACGTACGTTAGGGTTCTGCTTTGGAATTATGTAAATCACCTTATCCAATTATTTAGGGTTATGTTAAACCAACTGTCTTAGCCAAGGCTAGCATGCTTTCAATTGTATTGTTTGCTTGCTTGTAACTGCCTCTTTTCTTTCTGTCTTTCATTGCTTCTTTGAAAGCTTTATAGCTACTAAAACATTACAAAACTAATCAATTTATCCATCTACAGTTGGGTCCTCGGTATCCTCTTTATCAGGATTATATACAACAGCAATGAAAGCTGCAGGAGCAAGCAGGAGAGTTTTTCAGCTCATGGATCGTATCTCATCCATGCCAAGATCAGGAGATAAGTGCCCTATTGGGTCAGTTAGTTGTTCCATCTCGTACTTTTATCCTCTTATTGAGATTGACGTAATATTATTCTGAGTAATATTGAAGCCTTGATGGCAGAAATCCTGATGGAGATGTGGAATTGGATGATGTCTGGTTTGCTTACCCTTCTCGGCCAAGTCATATGGTACTTAAGGTAATAATGAGAATTGATATCTTGCGAACAAGAGGATTGCATCAATATTTTTTTTTCTCTTTTCTATTGAATGAACATTTATATCTGCACAAATTTTTTTATCTAACTTTTATTTTACGTATGCCCCAAATAAAATGGCTAGCTCCATCACTACAAGTCTACATGTGACTCCATCTACAACCACTATTTTAATTGCAGGGAATAACATTAAAACTGAGGCCCGGTTCAAAAGTTGCTCTTGTCGGTCCAAGTGGTGGTGGAAAAGTAATAATATTATCCTCAACTTTTCATTTTCACTTTCTCTTGTATCATTTTTGCCTTTACGTGAAATGAGTAAAAAAAGCAAATTTGACTTTTTTGAATGTTACAATTATTTATTTGTCTATTGCAGACGACAATAGCCCACTTGATTGAGAGGTTCTATGACCCTCTCAAGGGAAAGATTTTGCTAAATGGGGTTCCACTAGTGGAAATATCACATGAATATCTCCATAGAAAGGTAATTTTGTTTTTGGATATTTTTCTGTTCATGCGTGTAAATGTGTAATTTAGTAGTAGAGTGTCTTCACTCGTCTACTACCTGCAAAGAAAACTGTAGCTATATCAGAGATGACAGCTGCATTCTCTATACAGCCAGCATGGAAGTTATAAGCATGCCCATGAACATTAGCATTCCATTGAACTTGCTCTCAGTCATCTACAATCAATAATATTTGCAACAATATCATTTCACCTCTGAAAGCAAAATCATCGGAACTGGGTAAGATAATGAACAAAAGTCACCTATTTTTCTTCATGAAGGTTTCCCATGGACGATCTTTTCTGTCTAAGCATGTTCTTTCCAAGCTTCACTGAAATTACCCAGGCAAATCACAATGATCTGGATCTTCAAACTCCCATGTTATATGCTGGCACCATTTTCATTAACTCAATTCTTGACTCGTAACCCACCTATGGCAATGAGATTTTTGTTCTTTAACTAACCCAGCAAAGAGTGAACTATAAAATGATACCTAATTTAAGTGTTTTGCTCACCTATAAACAGAGTGATTTCATTTCACTCACCTCTGATGTCTGACAATGTAAGCTATAGCAGTTTTTGTCATCTCTAATATAATGAATCTAAAATAAATATTTTGCATATCAATAAAGAGACGAGGACGAGGACGAGGTGAATGATTTTATTTGACTTTTGTGACAAATTTGAATGGGTTAAATAATCGGGTCATTTTTAGTAGGTGCTAATGTTATCACCCCTCTCTAATTCATGCAAAAGATGTGTACTCAAAATCCTTGGGAGGGTAAATGTTAATACATCTCCCATTTATCATGCTCTCTTCATTTATGATGTCTAACCACAGTTTATAATAACAGAATCGTAACAACACCTTATATTTCAATGTTTTTACAGATAAGTATAGTGAGCCAGGAGCCTGTTCTTTTCAATTGTTCCGTGGAAGAAAACATTGCCTATGGGTTCAACGGAAAAGCAAGCTTTACTGATATAGAAAATGTAGCTGTGAGTTTAATCCTTTTTCCCCCCTTTCCTTTGGACAAATGAGCATCTTCAACTTTTACTTTTCTCCATTTATACTGATAAAGAGATAAATGTTCCAGAAAATGGCTAATGCCCATGAATTCATAGAAAAGTTTCCAGAAAAGTATAAAACTGTTGTTGGAGAACGAGGATTGAGGCTTTCAGGAGGACAGAAACAAAGAGTAGCAATTGCGAGAGCACTACTAATGAACCCAAGGGTTTTGCTACTGGATGAAGCCACTAGTGCTCTAGATGCCGAGAGTGAATACCTTGTTCAGGTAAGATTGGCTGATCTTAGTAATTCATGGATTTAAAAAGTACCAAATGCGTTGCATTTGCATATATAAGCTGATGACGTAATGGGCCAGCGCTATGTGACTTAATATTCATATCTAACTTCGTTTTTAATAGAAACATATTTCTTTTCCCCCTTTATGTAATTCCCTGTACTTTATAGATTCAAAGTCTCCTCCAGCCTTCCCCCTCCAAAGGACCTTCAGTTTCTTCCTACCCAATCATTTATTGTTCTTGCTGTTCTTGCTTTTCAATAATAGATAATAGAATATGGCTTACGTCCTGTATTCTATGTGCACATGACGCAAGCTGGACATCAGTTATTGGGGATGTGTGGCACCTCAGCTTGTATCATGTGCGCACATGCACAGGACACAAACCAAACCTTAGATAATAAACTGTCTACTTTTGGTCTGGTCATTGAATCCGGCGGAGCTGCTCAACTTTCTTGTATGAATGTTTACTAGCGTCTCTGCTGTTCCATTTTAACATTTTCTTGGTCACCCATAGCTTACTCCTTTCCAGCCCCAAAATTATCAGAAAAGAAAAGAAAATGTGCACCTTATTTTTATGCGTCAGGAGCTACACCCCTCCCTTGAAATGCTTTATTTACATAATACTGTGCTGGCAAGCACGCCCATTAAGATATTTAAGCTAGCAAAGTAATTTGTAATTTATTGTAGCTAGCAAAGTTGCATATTCAACCTTGATCCTTGCCCTAGACCTTTCTTTACTGATTAAAATGAAGAAGAGTAAGACGAAAAGACAAAGATATACAAAATGTCCCCGATTTTATCTATTGTACTCTTAGATGCATTTTATTTAGTTCATTTATCAAACATATCAATTAACCAATTCTAATGCTATGTATAGGATGCCATGGATTCTTTGATGAGGGGTAGGACTGTTCTTGTCATAGCGCACAGACTTTCAACTGTCAAAAGCGCAGACAGTGTTGCGGTTATAGCAGACGGTCAGATAGCAGAAAGCGGCACCCACGAAGAGCTACTCAGCCAGGATGGAATTTACACTGCGTTGGTGAAGAGACAGTTACAAGCCCCAAAGACTGAAGTGTAGTTTAAAATGATTTATGGCCAAATCTATGAATCAAAATGACAAGTGAGGTCACTCTATTGAAATTACGATTCTGGCTTTTCCTACTTAATATTACGAGATGTCTACAAACCTTGTAACTTCTCAAATGTTATGGAAGTAAATAAATAGCCAGATAAACCAAAAAGGCGTGCTTAATGTTATTTTATATAAGTAGTTTTGGATTAGTGCTGGCCCCTAACGTCTCTTTAGTTGTACTAGTATCTAAATGTAACAAGGTCTAAAATACGGAATTCACCTTACAGGTCATGGATTAAGACTCACAATTAGATATCTTGTGTGTTGATTTTGTGGTGGAAGGGGCAAATGCACCCAAATTTCCAAATACGGTAACAGCCGTCAAGTTCGTGAGTATTCCTTCCATCAATAGAAGATTTAGCATAGGTAGCATGATAAACAACTATGAATTAAAATGGCATCCCATGAAAATTCCCAATAGATTAGGTCTTCGTTCCCAAATCAAAAATGGGAATCAAAAGCCTGTAAATCAGAACCACATTACAGTCATGGCTATCTCATGATAAAGATCTTTTAAACAAAATTTTGCTATAAGGCAAATAATAATAACACTTCAACGAATCGCCAAGCCTTGCATTGCCTGTGAGCCATCTTCAGTGACCCTGTTAGCTTGAATGGTGCTGATGACATTGGCAATATTACCCTGGAAATGGAAACAAAATTATGCAATTAAGTACCTTGTGCATAAACAAAGGCGAAGTTTTATCTAATCATTCTCCCACAAACAATTAAGTCCGTATCCATGGACAGAATAATCAGCTAGTCAACAAGAAATCCAGTGAGAATCACACCAGCATAGCAAACCCAACACTATCAAAAAAATGATTCAATTTTTTATCTCCAAGATAAACATGATTTTTCTTTAGTAGTCAGAAAAGCATCAATAAACCACAGACTTCTTTCCTTCTTGGCAATTACATAATTTTTTTTATAAGTAATTCAATCTTATAAAAAACCAGCAGAGGGGCACAATAAATTTATATGGGAAGTATATTAAAGGGAGCATATTTATTTCAAAGAAAACAGAGTAAGTTCTTTACCCTCCATGCTGCAAGCTTTGTTCTAAGTGTTTCCCACTGATGTTGCCCAAACACACGCTCAGTACAACGGCTGCATATCAAACACAAATTGTTAGGGAAACAAGAAATTGACTAATTTGACTTGTTATTATCCGACTATGAACCACAGATCAACAGCCAAGTACTGAAATCAGATCTTGCTATAATCAAAACCCATTAGAGAGAGAGAGAGAGAGAGATCGAGATCTAAGAGTGCACCTCACAATCACGACTTGATTCATTTGGTCCATTTTACAGTCAATTAACTTAACAGTTATTGCCTTAACAACCCACAATTCCACCTCATCATCATTGATCTGCAACATAAACCAATATATCAACCAAAATGCAAAAGAAAAACCACACGGCAAGGGAGGTCAAAGAAATTTACTCTAAGTGTATCTCTGATAAGCGCATATGGAATCTGGCCAGATTCATCAGAGGCAAGATCCACCAGTGACATCAACCGCATCTTCATGATACAGTCTTCATGTACAAGACCTAAACCATTGCAAAGGAGTGTATTCCAGGCGAAAATTTAAGCTATGTGAAGTTTAATAAAGCTTAGCTCATCTAATTTACACAATATTGAAATTTTACCATAGCTTTTAAGCAAAGTAGAATTTGCAGCATGAAACTCTAGGTAAGCATCAAGCCTCTGAGTCAGAAAGATTTTGAGAAGCTGATATGCCAATGCATATTTAGCATCCTTCTCCAACTGGCCCACAGCAGGCATATCTAGCAAATCACACTGCAATGTAGCAATAAAGAGTCAATTCCACGAGCTCCCAAAACCAGAAAATAAAAAAATAAAATAAAAAATAAAAAATAAAAAAAGGGGGAGGGGGGTGATTGGTACCCAACCACACATCTGTTGAGGGATGGTCCGTCCCCCTCCTTTTTTCTTCATTTTTGTTTTTTTTTCTTTGTTTCCCTTCTAGGGTTCTTTTTTTTTTTTTTTTGTCATGCATCAAGCTAAGGTGGTTCTTTTGTACACATGGAATATTTTATTGGGTATAAAGTAGTCTTACACCTATGTGTCACAATTCCAATAAAAACTCTAACACAAGTTTACAGAGAGAGCGAGATTTGATCACACAACATACCTCATAGAGTGATTAGATCAATTTTAAACCCTAGGGAGTGTTGATAAAAGGTTAAACCCCAAGGACCGCTACAGTATTTTTCCCAAATTAGAATCCAATTCCAGAAAAAACCTAAGGTATAACAAGCAAAAGATTCTCCAATGTATTCTAAAAGACCTATTTTTAATAGATTCTAATAAGAAGTGCATCAGTAATACTTGCAATATCCGCAGCACAAACGATTGGGATTATATTAAGCTAGACCAAGTCAAGATGTCAGCTTTGAAAAAGTACTTGAGGCTATTTTGGCCTTTTCTGCCATAATTAACTCAAGTAATGTTTTCATATTGCATTTCTTGCAAGGTTTTTACTTACAAATAGTTTTTTTTTTTTTTCCCTTTTTGTTAAGCAGCAAAGGTGAGGAGTGGGGTGATGACACTCCCTACCCACAGCCCTAGGAAGGCATCTCTAAGAAGGGTATAACTGAGCAACCACATAGATCTAGGTACCACCCACTTCAACTCAAGTGTAGTGAGATTCAAAACCAAGTACTGCAAGGGGCCGAGTGCATTTACCACTAGTCACCATATTGTTACAACCATTATTTGTTTAAGAGGTCATTGCTCATCTCAGACCGTTAAGTTGTTACAGCACAAACCATTCTACTGGTCATTGCAACTATATTATAATAGAAGATTCCTTTTGTTTCAATCAGTACATTAAAAGATTGAAAAAAAAAATCCCTTTTCTCTGAGATCTGAAAGCAATAGAGAGAGCCAAGCACCACAGTAAGGTTTCTTAAATTACTTGGCTACCAGAAAGAAAATATTTAGCATACTAATAAGGAAACTTACAAAATACCCAACACTATGTTGATAAAATATATAAACGTATAGATATAGAGTATATGCCCACATAAAGCACCATACCTACACTCATAGTAGTTAATAAAGTCATTGAGTTCTATAAGAGTGTTGATACCTGAAACATGTCAGGTGCCTTCACAAAATCCACAATTGCGTGTACAGCTTCTTCCTTGGCTTCACTCATTTTATATGCATCTTCACCAGAGAAAGTTGCCAAGTATTTTGTCAGGAATTTGAAAGAGTCCTTTGCTGAACTGGAATTTAAGAAAAGAAAAAAAAAAATCATAAAAGCAAATAGTAATGCCTTAATCAAGAAAAAAAGACTAATGATGACATAGATAGACAATGAGAACATGTTTTTTTTATTGATTCAGTAGTAAACTTGCAAGCCAATACCGTGCCCTGTCCAATTGATATATACAACTAGTTTCACTTTTGTGTGAGAGAAACCCTTCCCCTCATACCTCTTATTTTCTTTCAAAACATTTGAGATGGTAAGAAAGAGTTCTCGCTGATCAGATATCCCGATATTCCACTCTTTGAGGAAGCTATCCATCTTTTTGAATGAAGGAGTGATGTATTCAGTGACTTTCCCATTGAGTGCCAAAGTTAGGGCCTTCATGTAAATATGGAACTGATTGTATGGGTTTACCAGTAGGTTGTACAGATTGAACAAGCTAGAAGGAAAAAGGAACAAATATGAGAGACTGCCTTCAAAACCTTATAACCTAAAATTAGAATCATAATGTGACCTTACATCTTTAACCGCAATGCAGGTTTATCATTTGGTTGCTGAATAATTTTCCCAGATATAAGTTTTGCCATCTCAATCTCTTCATCTGGACTTTCAGACTTCGTAACAAGATTGCAGATAACAGTGAAGATACACTCGAGATCTGAAGAAGATATCAACAAACAGCAATTCTTGTTCATATGAATGATAACATTGGTAAGTATCCATAAAAACACAAACAATAATTTTCAGTAGTTTAACGCTCACTAAATATTACAAGATGTGATTGACTACATTCACACTGGCCACCACAGTATTCACAATATTCAAAGTATAATTAATCAGCTTATCTGTGCCATAATATTTGCCTTAAAATGATGAAGACATGTTCAAAATAATTCAATCAGGAAACTACAAACAGATGCACCATCCTAAAGTTAAATTGCTAAGAAATTGGGGTAGATAATCCTATAATAACCCCACATTATGGAAAAACCACGAGAGTCCGCATATTGCAGCATTATTGAAGAACCAAAGCATTTTTCTAGTAAGAGAGTGAATTCAATATTTAATTATTAATGAATAAATTCAACAAAGAAAATGGGAGGAAAATAAACTCTAATTCTTGTACCTTCCTCTCCTAACATAAACCTTTATTTATTTTCCAATAATGATGAAATATAGGAGCACACATGTAACGACCTAGGGAAAGTGCAAACCACATATGCGCTATCACTCCAAAAGGACTAGTCAAGTTGCAATTGGACCTCCCTCAAATTATTTATAAAACTCAATCTCACCTAATAAGGAACTAATATGAGACTTAGCATGTAACACCCTGGTCCCATATTAGGAAGATGAAGAGTAGCCCACATAAAGTGGGTGGTTTATAAAGATAATCATGAGTGTTAAGTTCTACATTGCTTAGTTACTAGGTAAAACAAGGTTTTATAATGAATTTTAGGAAAGCTCCAAATTGACTAGTCCTTTTGGGGTCATAATACAGATATAGCTAGCGCTTTTTCCTGCACCATTACATAGCACCCATGAGCACTACCTGTATAATTCACCCACTTAATATAAGCAATTCATCTTCCCAATGTAGGACTAACTTTATGAGGTGTCACAACACAACTCCGAATGGTCCTGGAGTTAGAACAAAAAGAAACCCCTACCAACACATATCTAGAATAAATAACCAGAATTGGCCATGACATAACCACCAAGGAACTGAAATGGCAGGCAATAGATCTCACTGCATCCTGATACTCTACTGATTTCAATAATCCTTCCTGATACCCATAAATTTGAGGACTTCATACAAATCTCATAGAGCCTATGCAAAACTGATAACCAAGTAGTGTCTATCTCAGAAAAAACTGATTGACACCCTTTTCTTCACTCAAATTACACACTTGCACATTGTTCAGAAGCTCAAGAAAGCCACTAACATTGGCGAAAATTATTCACTAAAGTACTACACAATTTTTTTGATGAATAAAAAATATATATATTTTTGGACACACACAATACTTGCAATAAATTGTCCTCAAAAATCGTAAAAACCAGTGAAAATAAAGCATTCACACCTTTCTCGGCCACCTTTGAGAATATCAAGTCAGCAGAAGTGAGCATCAGCGAAGCCAATTCCACCCACTTGTTCATTACCATACATTCTTGGGCTTCCACGCAAAGTCTGTTAACTTGTGGCTCGGCAACCTGACCAATGACCAACACACACAATTTAATGCACACTGAACTGAAGTTTCAATCAGACTGGCAAGCGCGCCACATGGCCATACTAGGCCTAGTCAAATTATACAACAACTCCCAGATTTTCCCAGTACTCAAACGGATAATCACTGAATTTAATGACTACAAAAAAAATTCTACCATCAACAAAAATAAATCACAAAGTACGAATAATATTTGAGGCACACCCACATATTCACATATAAATTCAAATACACATTAATATGCATAGAGAGATGGGTACCTCGGGGCCGGCGTCGGCCCAGGCGAGCTCAGAAGTAAATCGTACGACGGCGAGCGCGGGATCTTCCTCGGAGGTTGGAACCACAGTCGTCATTGTTGAAGCTCTCTGCAACCGCAACGAATTCAAAACCCTAGCTATTGCAGCACAGCACAGAGAGAGAGGAAGAGAGAGAGAGAGAGAAACCCTAGGTAGGCTCAATGGGGCTTGGGCTATCAGCTGCTGGAACTGTTTTAGGTTTTGATATGCTATACTAGACGGTTCTTACGGTCCATAACTTGTTAATTATATTTACTCTTATCCTTTTCCCCTCACGTGTGAATATATTGGGTTTAAATTACATTTAATGTAAATTTTGTGATATTATACTACTCAATCAAATTTTAATTAAATTAATATTCTGTTAAGTTTGATTACATGTCCTATAAATATTTATTAAGCATGTTAGTTTTAAATTCATCAAATATTATTTAGTATTTACTCTCAACTTCATTTGCTTGGTGGAATTTTAGATTATAAAATATATAATCTTGAGCATGTTTTAGATAAGAGAGCTTTTAATCTCGAATTTTCTGGATATTTTGTAAGCTTGATGAGTACGCGGACATAATATAATCCTATAGTGGATTTTGAAAAAGATAAATGGTTTACGCCAATATTTTTCTCGTTTCATCTTACAAATTAATCAGAAGATTTGTGGACTTATGTAGACTCCACACAAATTTAATAATGGACCCCACAAATTTAATGGTTAATCTATTAAATTTGTAAAAGAATATAAGAAAAATATTGACAAATTATTGATGGGCAGTTAAAAAGTTATTAAGTTGTGTAACATTTAGAAAGAGTTGTATCATAACCCATATGAATTTTAAAATTATCAAAATACATTATTTTTTTAACATTTTATTAATAAAAGTTCAATCCATGCCCCATCTTTCATCTATTAGTTTTTTTCTTTATTTTAAATTACTTTGAATGATCACTGTGCAAAGAAATGATGTGCTCAGTTGCCACCATGGAATGACCTTGGCAACTTATTGCATTTTGTACATTTTCAGAAAGAGAAATGTTAGAATCTAATGAAAACTCCATATTTTGTCCATAAAAGTCTATACAATAAAATACCACATTGTTTTTTTTTAAAGAAAAAAGACAACAAAAAGAAAATGATATGGTATCGTGTCACATAAACTTTTATAGGCAAAATACCGAATTTTTATTAAATTATAGCATATATCTTTCAAAAAATGTCTATATAACTTTGTGCTCAGTGATTTTGGAGATTCGTAGATGGGATGCAATGAATAATTTGAAACTCATCTTATAGTCTTCATGGCAAGTAAATGAATCAAATTTACTTTACACAACATAATAAGTCACTTATATAGGGATGAGATCCAGAATTCTTCTTCTTCCTCCTATCCCTCCTATTTGGTCAGATGCTCTGTGAGAGGGCTCTCCTGTTCGGGTAGGGGACCTCTCTCACATGCCCCTGTTATTACCCTTGCCATCTTCTCTTTGGGCAGTTGAAGATTATGATAAAAAGATCAAATATTTAAACAGATGCTCGGCCAAAAAAAAAAAAAAAAAGATTAAATGCTAAACAAGGGACGAGCATTTTATATGAAATCCATGACCAAACATGTCCAAACCACATGAATTACACAAGGCAATACATAACTCTGCACAAGGACAGAGTACAATTGTTCTTTTTAGATAGAAATACTAATGTTCATAATAATGAATGGCGTCCGCTCTGCTGCGCGGTTGATGCATTCTTAAGGATCAAAGACATCACTTCCCACCGTCACCGAAGAGGTACCCCAGGGAAGATCCGCCGCCAGGGGCAGCATGAACCTTGGTGGATGGCCGATCCTGGACCCACAAATGCAAACCATTGTCAAAACATTATCACAATGTTATGATCGTGGGACTTAAAAGAGATCCTTGACAACCAAATTGCACAATCAAGGACAAATCACCTAATTAATATTCTTCAGGCAAAGAGCACAAAAGAAAACAATACATAAGTACAGTTACAAGCTCCCCCCAAACTATAACAAATATGATATGCTCCAGATTGATAAGCATTAGGTGTCATGGGTGCACGTTGAATACTTTCGCCTTTGATTAGAAATTGGGGAAAAGAGACAAAATGACATTAGTATAGGCTAGCAAGGTAACGTTACTAGAAGAGGAACTGAAATATGGTTAATCTAGGTGTATTTATTCAAAATTTGAGCCAGAGGTGCACGTTATTTTTATAATGTGCTGCAATATCAATAACATTAGGAGGTGGTTGGACGGACATCTATGCAGAAATTGATTCAGCACATTGCTTTGAAAACCAAATCTCAACAAAAAAGCAGGAAATTTATACACAGAGGAACATACCATAATCACCAAGAGGGCTCAAGCCAAAGAACACATGAACCCCCGAATGGAAATATTTTGGTTTCCAGGGTGTCCAAGTCATAATAACATACAGAAAGTCTCTATGCCATGCCAAAAATTTTATGTTTATGCATCAGAGGATTATTCAACCAGCCGATAGTTCTGTATAAAGCAGAAAAAACAAACCAAGCTCAACGATGGCCTGCAGTAGTGATGCAGCCCCCACCTCGTGCCATATCAAGCATATGGGAGTGTCTGTGACCCTACTAATAATGTATGAAGGGTATGACGCCTATGCTATTCATAATGTGATTGAAGGTTATGAATTTGGGACCATTACCCAGCCAAACCAACTTCTTACACTTCCCCATTCTAAAAGAAAACAAAATTGTGCATAGAGCAGTCCATTAAATCAGAACACACAGTGCAGATGCCATTTGATCAGCCCCTTTTTCTATTTCACATGCCAACAAGCTGCAACAGGAAAAATTCCCATTAGTGTACCAATTCACTAACAGGAAAACTCTCAGGTTGGAACTTGGTATGGCCAAGCAGTCCAGGTGGATGTCACAAATTACAAACAAACAATTTGACCAGACAACTTCTACAAGGAGGGATTCTGATTTCTAACATGTTCCTTCCCCAAATATACCATTCCGAAGACTCAAGTAACCTAAAATATTTGATGAGCCTACGGATTTAGGAGGAAAAATTCTATGAGAAAATCGAACATCAGTTAAAAATACTATTGAATATAGTCTAAATCATTCTTACATTCTTGACTAGCATCATACCGTAATAAAATTGCCACAGTTCTGCCCCTCTGCACGGAAGTAATTGTTAGTAAGATGCCCAGGAACACCTGCTGGAATCTCCTTATCGATTGGTTGTGACGCAGAAGCAGGCGCAGGAGCAGGTGCAGGCGCAGCAGCAGGCTTTTGAGAAAGCTCATTGTTTGCTGCTGGCCCTTGGTTCTGAGCAACTTGGGCATTTTTAGTGGTCTCCCCACTTCCAAATAGATAACCCAAAGAACTCTGCCCACCACCGGCGCTTACACCACGACCCATTTCCTCTTCTAATCAATCAGATACCCAAACTGCACATAATTTCCAATGATAAGTACATTTACACTTCATAATACAGTTTGCTTTCGGCACATATGACATATGCAAGTGAAAACAAGACAAGATATTGTTAAGATGTTAAAGAAAATACCACCAAATGTGCATACAAGATACAGGAAGTTATCATATATTATACAACTTTTACACATGCAGATACAATCATAGAGAGAGAGAGAGAGAGAGAGAGCAAGGTTATTTATTAATGTGCTTATTTATTTTCCATAAATCTGCATGATTTGACTGGTAAATGGGCACCGACACTGGATGAGAAAACTAACCTCCCCTCCTCTCATGCTATTGTTCCAGATCTACGATCCCATTTCTTGTGCTGAACAGTGAGCACAAAAATTCTGGGCTTTTCGAAATATTCTGGCAGAAGATGGTAACAATCTCTAACCTAAGCCATGACCACACAAATTTCCTACATTTTTTTGAGACCTTCCCACACTACATATCTCGATCCCACCATTCTCAATGCCCAGCTTAGAATACCCCTTTGCTACATGCAAAATGACATTTGATATGGGTCTTTCTCACTCTTTTCATACCCATGAAACTTTTGAAAATAATACAGCCCGGAGGAGTAAAGCTTAAGCTTGTCAAAGTCAATTTCACATCAAAATTCTAAAATGTCCAATAACGTTCACATAACCAACAAGCAAAACTTCCAAAATCTGTCAGCTTTGTAAAACAGATCCAAATTGCAAGAGAAAATTTAATTTGCACAATTACCCACGTACATATTTATAAACAAAAATCAGATAACAGAGTTTAGAAGAAACCCACAAATGAACCCAAATGCGGAAGAAAGACGGTTATGAGAAATGGGATCTGAGCTGCGAAGAAGCACAAAGGAGTGGTGGGTTGAATATCGTACCTTTCTTGTCGGGGCTGAAATTTGAAGCAAAGCCAACAGAGAACGAGAAGCAACCAAGCAAGTTGTATATATTTATAGCGAAATTTTTTAAAATAAATTGGTGGGAGAGAGAGCGAGTTCTTTTTTCATTTTTTTTTCTCGGGGGGGTGTGATGTAGGCGGATTGACGTGGTCAATTTCTGAGCTGGCATTTTTGGGTTTGGGTTAAAGGGGTGGGTCGGTCTGAGTTGGCAAAGTGATGGGACTCACGTGGATTTGCCATTTGGGACCAACCAAGGGATACGATGCTGATTTCGCATCAATCACCGCTTGATGATTTGATATGTCGGACACCCTTAGCATCTGTACGACATTGCAGTACTCCCCATTGATGCCGTTTCAGCCTTTTCAGAATTTTTTTTTTTTTTAAAAAAAAAAAAAACACATAATTAAACTTTATGAAAATGGTTACCAAGCAATTATGTGAAGAGACACTTTACACCGTGGATCACAATCACATGTGGATCGGAAGTAGTGGGAAAATGACAAGATTGACATATCAGTTTCCCACAGCTATTACACAGTTCAGCTCGGATCAGTGAGCGGGGACCGTTGTGGTGCACTTTGCTTCTACGTTTATGCTTTCTTGTTGCTGAGGCAAAGAAAAGCCAAAGGTGAGTGGAGCTTTACCCCAAAAATGGTCCAGCATCAAGTTTAGAGTATACTCAAGTTTTCCCAAGAGTGGTTTTTGCCTAATTCACAAGTTTTTTTTTTTTTTTTTTGCGTAAGTGAAGCCACAATCAAGGATTTAAGATCCCCTACGATCTTCTGTTTAAGGAAGAGGGGTAGAAAAAATTGTAATGGCTATGAAAACTACCTACTAATTGGGAGCAAGAATAATACTACAAATCGCCAATTATAAGGAATCTTAGTCCCACAATCAGTATATGTATAGCTGGGATTTGGATCGGGGCGCATTTGTATAACATCGTGCTTTGGATTTTAGATTTGATAACAAGATTCATTTTCATCATGAAGTAGATCATGTGAGCCCAAGAGATAAATTGTACTAAAAGTATTAAACCAAAATAATGAACAACGTGATCCTCCTTTCCAATATTACCATTACCCATTTGGCTGATATTAAGGATGTTTTGTTAAGTTAGAATATTAATTAATTGACTATATTTCTTAATTTTTAATTACTTAACTCTATATGATAAGTGATAATTTATCACGTAAATTTTTAGTAATCAAATAACACCAAAGTTAGGAGATCCCAGCCTAACACTGTAATACTTGTCCACAATTTTGCTTGTTTGTATTGTCAATATCCAATAGTTTTTTATAGATTAAACAATTATTTGAATTTTAAGAATTTAAAGAGGTAAAATTCCCAAAGAATTTAAAAAGATCCTGATTGATTAACCAATAAGATTTTGATCTGAGTGTTATTCTATTGCATGCAGTACATATAGCTAATATAAAAAGGGCAAGGTGAATCCCACCCTGCTATGCAGTGCATACAACAGATTATCACAATAATGCACCCAAACTGTTGGGTATTCCAAGAATAATTGAGTAGCATAAATATAAACATCTCTTGATTGCGAAGAAAACCCGGAAAGATATGTGAAAATATTTTACGTTCTGACAAAAGCACTACATGGTCCCCAAAGAGTAACTCAATCGGCTGTGGACCACGCCTAATAAAGTAGAGATCACTAGTTCGAATCCTCTCTCTCCCTTCCCTTGTGTGGACATGTCCAAAAAAAAAAAAAAGCACTACATGGATTTTCCTTTCAATGCTATGAGCATATACATGATTACTTGAAACTCTGTTATAATGCAACTGCATACATCAATGAATCCAGCAGTTTTCCTATATCATGTCAGCGGAGCTTTAGCAGAAGAAATCTCTAGACACCATCTAGCTACAAGACTGATTTTAAGTTGAAGGGATCTTTGAGATCTCTACCAATAATTTGTGTAGGGCTTGAGGCTTTGAGAAAAATGGCGAGTGATCAGCGCCTTTGAGCCGAAAGACCCGTTCTGGGGGGCTTGTGTTTATCATGCTCTCTTGGAGAGTGATGGGTGTGGCATTGTCTTCTGGAGTTTCTATATAAAACCGCCGTACAGATCCATATTTCATGTCAGTAAGAGAGAGTTTCTCTAAAACTGGCGCAAAGGGTATTGGCCTCATTGAAACAGATGCCAAAGCAACATCCTAGAAGGGAGAAGTAGAAAGCGATCAGCAAGAACGATAGAAAGCATGATTTAAGAGAAAATGGGAAATGACACGTGAGAATATAAACACAGATACATAAGAGAGAGAGAGAGAGAGAGAGAGAGAGAGAATTTAAGAAACAAAGAGTCTTTGCAACTTCAATAAGAATGGATTCTAAGGGCTACTCAACTGGGTCCTCTATTTGCGCAACCAAACTAACAAAATGGTAGGGAAAGCATCACACTTGGAAATAAAACTCTACCACACATTTGCATTTAATTTCACTTTCAAATAAAGAGATATGGGCCTTGCAAACTTTTGTAGAATGAGCATTGCTTCAAAGTTGAACAGAAACAAATAGCATGGCAAGCAATAGCAGCCACCTAAAAGCCACACTTCTCAGAAGTCGCTACCCAACACAGAAACAAACAGACAAACTTCTTAGGATCCATTTCAAAGTCACTAAAACATTTAGTCCATTGCACATGTTCCAATAATCATTGAAAAAAGAATTATTCATCATGTTTATGATTTCAATTGGTTTAATGTCCATGCCAGCACACACAGATATTGCAAAGACCCAGCCAAGACATACTAACATGGTGCTATGTGTCTCTTTCTCATTGTTGACTTAAACAATTCTAGTACCAAAAGACATGTTGGCAACTCCGTCATCAGCATCCCCAGTGTCATGGAGATAACCTATTCAGAACTACAATGTTCACAGATGGACAATCTTAATTCTGAAGGTCTAGTCAAAGAAAATACCAAGCAACAACAACGTAAGAGTGCACATGCACATTCACATGCTTCTCCACATGTACATATGTGTGTATTTCAACATATTATTTTCCTAAAACGCTTGTGAAAGCAGTGTCTTTGAATTTTGCTATATCGTATCACAAGGGATTTGAATGACCTCATCAAATAATAAACACAATAGGTTTTCATTAGTAATATAATTCATAAAAATAAAAATGTACCTTGGCCGGACTTTGGTTGAATAACAAATCCCTCAACAATGATTTATTTAAATCAATAGCAGTTGGAGGGTGATCATTCCCATTTGCATATAAAAATACCTGAGCCTGTCGCATTAGATCATTTGAACCTGCCTGCAATTTTAATTTTGTGCAAGTCAATGTCACCAAGACCATTTATATAAATAAACGTTTATATTCAAAAATAACAACAAATCCCATTTACAGCTGAATTATCATAAGAGGAACCCAAGGGTCAGACATTGGTTAAAATTCATCTTCACCTCTGGACTCACCAAGGTTCACCCCTCAATGTGTCAGGCTCACAAGGCTTGTACCATATCCTGAGGCCAGAGCCACTTCTAAACCCAAAATTTTGGTCTCGAGTTGAGCGGGGGGCATCATTTCATTCTATGAAGGTATTGAGTACTATATCAGAGCAAAGGCAAGATTTTCTTCATTCTCTCTCTCTCTCTCTCTCTTGGGTGGTGGGGGGAAGAGAGTGGAGTGGGGGAGGTTGACATCTTAAGGGACAAAAAAATAAAAAAATAAAGAGGAGAGCTAAACTCTACATTACAGGCAACCCTCACCATCAACAGGTGCCATGACAGGAAATTCAACTGTGTGGAGGCAGAAAGCTAGTTCCAAACAGAAAAAGGAAATCCAACCTAAAGTATCCTTAATTCCTATGACTTCAATTTTGAAATGCAATTGGTTAGGGGAGGGGTGTTCCACTAACTGGGACATAGAAATTGCTCAAGTTTCAGATAGAAAGTTCACAGTTCATAAAATTTCAATATGCTAGAGTGAAGGAAAAACCTGTTTGGAAAACATATCAAGAGTACTTTGTCCATTAGTCAACATAGCTGCAGCAATAAAAATAGCCTTTGAAATTTTAAAAGGAAAAGACTCCATTGCATATGATATACATGCACCACCAAAATCATGTCCCACCAAGATGACCTGCATAAATATCAAAAACAAAAAGATAAGGAGACAGAGTAAGAGATATATTCAAGAAAAAGAAATGTTCTACTAACTTGTATACAAATTCAGGTTCAAACAGAAAATAACACAAATGTAAATCCAAAGAATATGAGTGGAAATAGCAAATAACTTCCATAATAGAACCAACAACATTTCATCGGTAGTATTCACTATTCTAGTTGAAAATATAGATTGAGCGAACCATCAAAAGGTTTTTGATTAAGGCTTTCCAGACAATACAGTGTGACATATAAACCCCCGTTTCAGGTAGTTATCACCCATATATCAGTATTTTACATGCTTGATATTAATGCGACCATGATCCAAACTTCCAAATCTGTACTACAGGAGTAATTTTGAACTCAACAACCTAACAGCAAGTTCAAATTCCTATAAAATGAGCAGGTCAGATTAGTTCTGTAATCTCTCGCTGTAAATTTTTCTGTGGTAGGTAGTTTTGTTTGTCTTATTCAGGAGTGAGCAAGCTGAAGTCTCCAGCAAGAGCAAGTCTTCAAATTGGAAAATTGTCTTATTCAGATTTAACGTGTGCTTGAGACATGCTTTCTGTACGCTTTTCAGAAAACTGAGAGCACTAAAAAGCATGCTCTTTTATTTTTTATTTTTTTAACAAATGCTTAAATTATTAAAATTAACTTCAAATCTTAAAGCAACTAAAATGGACTTTTGATTTGTCATACGCACTGCTCTCCACGCAAATTTTTTGGGGGAAAATAGAAAAAAGACAATAAGACAACATTGATGCTTCAACAGTTCAACCAACACCCTTTGTGCAATTGGAAAATGCTCTTAATTATTGAAGCTAATTGGCTAAATATATTAGTATTTTGATTTTTACAAATTTTTTATTAGCAGACAAAAAGACATTGATGATTAAACCATCGACAAATGTGCAAGTGCAAAATGCCCTAATTATTTGAACTAGTAGGATAACACAGTAGCAGAGCCAGGATTCTTTCCCTGGGGGAGGAGGTCTATGACCATAATAAACACAAAGCTAATAAAGGAGATTATTGACAATTTCTTCACTGTTCTTCTAACAAAAAGTAATTAGACTTAATAAGTTGAACCTATTACAATTATATGTTTCAGAATTTTCCTTCAATAAGGTTTGAAATTTTTTGAATATTTAAACTTTTGATTAATGCGGTGAAAACATTACTATATTAGACTATAAGCTTTTATTTGGTCAGTAACAAAAGGCAAGAAAGTAAAATAATAATAATAATAATAATAATAAAAGAATCTCAAAATCATGGCCGATTTCTATCTAAAATCCAAAACATCTACCCCAAGATAAAAAAATAAAAAATAAAAAATAAAATCCTTTATATCTATATATATATATTTGTGGGGGCTCAAAGGATTTTTTTTTTTTTTCAAATTTTTTGGAGGGGCCAATCCAGATTTTTTTTTTGGGCGGGGGGAAAGGTCCATCTCCCTCTGCCCCCTTGGTAAACATAATCATATTTTGACTTGTATTTTTTTTTTTAATTATATATTCTGAATCTTTCTCCTAGAAGTTATTACACATTATATTTAAAAGATGTGTACTTTACTTCAATCAGGCATTAGGCTTCAGGAGACCTTTGTGCTTAAGTGAGCCTGGTGCTTTTAAAGCACTAATGAACACATAAATGAAATAAAATAATAAGCAATCGAAAAGAACCTTCTCGCCCTCAGCAAGTTTTTCAAGAAAATCAGTAAGTGGCTTCACATATTGCGAAAGACTTGTAATGTTGTTCGTATCAAATGTATGAATCCCAGAACCAGTTAAGTCTATAGCAGATACTTTGAAACCACCTTCTTCTAGAAGTGCTATAGTTTTATACCAACACCAAGCACCAAAGCCACCTCCATGAACAAGCACAAAACGGCTGGTTTCTAGATCATCAAGCTTGATGTCCTGTCAAAGAGAGACATAGTCAGGAACCAAATGCAATTCAAAATGATAAAAGCTGAAAAAATTAAAAACAATATATGTGTGTGTGCATGTACGTGTGTTTGTGTTTGTGTTAGAGAGGTACCAGTTAAAACCAGAAAGTGATTAAATGCAAAGCTTTAAACTTGCATCATATAGCAAATACACAGCCTATCTGCATAAATTGAACTAGAAAGCATACTTTATGTGCTATCAAATATTGTTGATAACCAGAACGAAAATATTAGAGAAAAAAGTAAGGCGATATATGAAGCTACACAATCTACAATACATTTGTGTGTAGACTAACGTCAAAACTAGTCTTACAAGGCTAATAGAGTGCCTCAATTGATTTTGATGCATATCATCCAGTAAAATCTCAAACTTTTGAAGTCTTAACACATCATACTTGGTCCCAACCAGTTGTTTCTTACTAACTTTACACATAAAGATTATCACGTCTAAGGTGTTATATTTGACCACTCATCATCTCCCTTTTTTATAAAACAAAGTGAAACCATTTCAAAATATAGCCACTCGTTGCCTTCAGTTTTACCACTTCCTGCATTTACCTTGCACCACATTATGAGCATAAAAGTAAGTAGTCACACGGGCATTTAACTATTTTTAGCACAAAGAAGAAAGTCATTTTTGTTAATTTCCTTCGGTCTTTCTATAATAAAGAAAATGCGCAGACCAAAAGTGCATCCCTAGCCACTATAAAAGGAATTGTAGTTACATAATTTTTAGTTAATGATATTACAGCAAAAGCAATGGATTCTGCCCAGTAGTGCACATTTAATAGCATAGAGACATAAATTCTACACCTAAGTCTAAATGTCGAATGACCTCCAATTTTCCATTTGAGATTCCTCTTCAATGATCGTTAATTCGTTAAAAGAGAATCCAACAGACCAAAAATAGAGACAATTACGCGGCTCCAACAACATATTTCCAATGTGGGTTTAAACCTGGGCATCTCATACAGGCATCACTCAAGAATATACCCAGAATAGCAAATTCACTTTCCAAAAGTCTTATGCTCTCTATTCCTCCAATAGCATACTAAATTCATTTTCCAAAAGTCTTATGGCCTTGTAATAAAATAATCATAATTTGTTTCCATTCCAAAAAATAAAAAATTTCAATGTCGCAAACATCATATCATCAACTAAGAAAATTCAGCATCACAAGAGAAATATACCATCGCGAGAAACCTAAAAACCCAAATAACCCAGAAACAGAAATCACACACATTTACTCATAAACTACTCCAAATTCCAACTTCACCGTCTAATTCTATAACTTCCAAAAAAGTAATAAAAAAAACCCACAAATCCAAACCTGATTAACAAGCTGCTGAGGCTGTAGCAAAGGGTCTGTGAGTGACCTGGCCCTTGAGCTCGAACTCCGGGGCAGCTGGTTGCTCTTCTTGGACCCCGAGTTCGGATAGCGAAGCGAAGCGGACCGATCGAAGGGCAGAGCACCGTTGTGCTGTTGTAAGATGATGGTGGCGGCGGCGGCTAGAGCTTGTTCTTGAATTAAAGCGTCGTCGAATTTCTCTTTACGTGAGGATCGGATTCGGGTCCAGCGATTGCTGGAGTTGGAGGCGAGCGGTGGTTGGTTCGCAAGCCGCTTTGTGGTTTTCTTCTTGTTCACTGTCTTGGGTGCGAGGCAGGCACAAAGGTTGCCCATTGATGGTGCATGTAGAAAAACAGAAACACACACACACACACACAGATGACAGAGAGCTTTTTCAGGTGGGAGCAATCAGCAAAAGGTGGTGAACTCAGGGGCTCACAGAAACAGAGTAAGCCTAGGAGGAGGTATTCAGAGAGGAGGCGCTACGTATGTACATATATAGAGTAGGTGTGAAATGGGTGGAAAATTAAAAAAAGAAAATGGGTAACAAATATGGCCTTGGTCTTGGTCTGAATTGTCGAATTTAACCTTGGAGTTTCATCTTTTAGGTAAAGTGTACTAGTAGTAAAAACAAAAGGGCCCATGACAACTTGTCTAAATTGTCCATTAATAACTATTTACTAACAACAAATTCTTTCCATTTATTAGTAGCAATCATTACTACGGTTAGCTCAATTGATTAAAAATTACCCTGGTTACTATCACTTCCTCTCACCTTAGATGGTCATATCAAAAATAAGTAGCAATGATGCACTAAGCTATTTTTAGGTGAATATTATATAATTCTCTTTGAACTTTTTCTGCTTCTGTTTTATTATATTGATTATGGTAAAATTTATATTTACTTTTCCTTATTTTCTCATAAATAAATTGCCATTGACATGTTTTTCAAATTTATGGGTTAAAAGGCAAAGTGGCTCTTGTTACTTTTTGGGGGTTGCCTTTCTTGTAACGATGATTGAATAAAGATAAAATCACATTTTCCTCGCTATTTCTGGGAGACAAGAGCCCAACCACCCCCTACAAATATTTGTAGACTTTTACCACATTTCTGTGAGTGGCAATAACTCCCATACTCCTAACTCCTAACCTTGGACTAAAGGCCTGTCATATAATGTCTTTATTTTAGTTGAAGGTCGTTTGGTTTCACGGTTTTGAAACGTGCGATTTTAAAAATTAATTAAACAAAATACTTTTTTATGTTTTTTGTTTAATTAAAAACGCATATTTTCATTAAAAATAAGGCCAAATCTTAGGAAATTTGGGTATGATTTGAATCAACAATTAACTGGTATTTGGCTAGGTAGTCGGTGTTGATTGCTGATCAAAAAGTTGGTGGTCCACTTCTCTTGTTCTGGAATTGACTATTAATTGGTTCTTCAATCTTCACCATGAGAGGACCACTTCCCAATTTTCCAAATATGAAAAAGAGGCATGGAGGAGCATCTTTGTTATAAGTGGTTAGAGCTTTTTAATTGATTATTATATAGGGAATTAGGCATAATATGATATATTATTATCCTCTTTATAAGAACATATCCCAATGGAATTCTTTTTAATTAAGTAGCTATGAGGAAGGAGCGCACGGTGAAATAGCTTTATGTTGCCTTTTATTTTTTAACGGATTTTTTTTTTAAAATTTTTTATTTTAATGATTGCTTTTGTTGTTGAGGGTGGAATTTGCTTTGTTTGGTGATACTATTTTGTTCTCTTTTTTATTTTTTCTTTTTCAAAAATGCTATAATCTTTATATCACGTCAAAACGTTTTTTTTAAAATACCTTCTAAAAAGTATTAACAAATGAATTTCTCCAATTAATTTTTCCTTCGGTCTATCCTTATGACTAATTAAGCTTAAAATTCATACTTTTCTCAAATTTAGACTCCAATTTTTCTAAATTTGGACCTACCCTTTAGATAAACAAAGGGTATTTCAAAAAAAATTAAGTTGATTTTATTTTATTACAGCACATATTATTTTCAAAATTTGATATTTATTGTAAAATAAAAAGAATATTCAAATTTTGTATTGAAACTTCAAAAGAGGGTAATGTTACCATCATTTGTCAATTACATGTGACAAAGAAGGGATCAACCTCTATTGTAAACTACATCATCCCATGAATTGTGACTTTGAAACTAAGCTACTTTGAACACCCAAAAGACAACTATATTTATTTGACAAATATGAATGGGTAAATTGGAAGAATATCATGATGACAACTTTCTAGTCAAAAAGTCTTACAAAATATTTCCTACTCGTCATAAATTTCTGCGCCAAGTATGAGTAAAGGAAGGAATATTATCGGAATAAGTAGGGGACAAAAGCGTTTTTGATAAAACTTTTTCATTCTTCTTTTTGATTTTGTTTTTTCAAACTAAAACATTAATGAATAATTCAAAACTATTTGTATGTTTCTGTCACCTTAAAATATTTTTTTTAATTAAAAAAATACTGTCAAAAAATTGCTTGTTGCTTGTTTATTTATATTTTTTTTTTGTTAAAACAGCATTTTGACGTCTTATAAAATTATAAGTAATTTTGAGTGTCTATTAATTTTTTGTCTTAAAAAGAGAATACAAAAATGAAAAAGATAAAGTTTTATCAAATAAACTCAGTCTCTTAAACATATTATATGTTCACGTATTCTTAGAGACTGACGTAATAATGTACACGGCACTTATCATGCCAAAAGTTAAATAGTTGAATTTGCTTGTGACTGATGTGACATTGCCACACAAACTGTCTTGTTGATTTATAAATCTATACGACACTTATCACATTAAGTATTAAATAATTAAAATTGATGGGTCTTACGTGACAAGTTTAATTATAGAAATAAATAAATAAAGGGTATTCCCAGTAAAGTGTTTGAGAGATGTCTGACTGAGCTCATAAGATGAGGCTCCTCCCCGTAGAAAATGGGATAAAAATGGATGGCGAATTAAAGTAGTTGGTGGATGTTTAGAAGTATAGGTCAGAATTGGAAATTAAGGAGGCAGAGCAACGAGATAATGCAGAGGAGGTGGACGATAAATCTTGAGTCGCTGAATTGAAGTAATACATGACAGATTCTCCAGAGACATGTATCTCTTTATTTTTTGGTGGTTGACATTCCTTTATTCACGTTAGACAAAAATATTCCATAAAATCATATAACTTATAAGATCGTATCTCCATGGAGGCTGGCTGCAGGCTGCCAAATAAATTCTGGGAAAACCTAACCTGTTAAGCCCCACTAAGCCAGAAGGGATCTAAAATGACAAAGCATTGAAGATAGCTCCCTTTCAAAATACAATTCTGTTCATTATTAATAGCCACGTTATCTGCAACAGTTTCCAAAATTTAAGGAGCTAATAGCATTTTCCATTTGAATTTACTGCGCAAGGGAGACCAATATTCAGTTTTTTAAAGGCTTCACATGCTTCGTTAAGGTGGTATCATGCAGCTGATGAGTACATTTCTTTTTCTTTCTCTTAACCTCTTGATCTCCTTTCCCGTTTGATAGGCTATGATCTTGAGTTCTGTGATTTGGTTGATCAGTACTCCTGGCAGTTGACATATTTCTTTAATTGCTTGTGACTTTTTGCTTCTTTGAGGAAGGGCTTGGGGGGGTGGAAAGTGGAAAGTAGTGGCTGCGAGCTACATGCTTTAATTTGCTACCCATTACCTTAAATGTGACATCACTTCCCAACTGTACAAATCTACTCATAATTAACTCAACTCCCCCCTTCTCTCCCCTTGATTGCTTGAGCTTCACTTTGACCTGGTTTAATTTACTTAACATGAAACTTATTATATAATTTGAAGATGCTTATATTACCATCAACAAGGTTTTTTGCGATTTCAATCATAATAATAATAATAATAATATTATGAAAAAACATCTGATTATCTTAATGTCCAAGCCTCGATCACCTGAGGCTTGGACAAGATTTCTTGCCATTCAATACTTGATTCGGTTCGGCTCAATTATAACCTTATTTTTCTCACACATCTTGCTTTCGAGAATAAATGACTCAGGTTGTTGGGTGAATCCATCTGGCGGATGGGTTTTCGGACCGATCAGTTTAGAAACACGGATTGAGGACCACTTCCTTTAATTCCATCAGGCTTTTTGCAACTGAAGTGAATGCACAAGGCATCATAGCAAAGCACATAATTTTGTGCTTCTATCAGCAGAGCATTATAGATTGAAGATTTATATATAGAAGCATGTGGATGTATAATCATGGGATGCATGATATGCAGCTGATCCCGGTGATGCTCTTGTAAAAGTAACACGTGGAGTAGAACTTTGGCATGCTCGACTTTTAGGGTTTGAGCACATGAAGAACTGACGAAAATGTGATCATCTAGTTGAAGCCACGGTTGTCATTCTGGTTAAACAAATCTCTTATTTTAAGCATATGATCTTTGTCATATCAATGTCTTTTTTGTTGTATATTCTTAACTACATGTGCCTAGCTCGACCAAACCTGCTGTGCTATTTCATCTGTGGTCCGACTCTTCCTAGCTCGACCAAACCTGCCTAGCTCGATCCATATGGATCCCTCAAGTCCACTCAAAGGTAGGTCCACTGTGCATTTGTTGCACCCACTGCTCATCATCATCTGCCATGCTTCTTAAGTGGGTCGACAATAGAATGCTCTCTTTTTTAATGTCAAGTGAAAATTGGACCATCATTCATTCATTTCATGTTTCTTTTTGGCTAGATTAAGTGTTAATAATCTACGACCCAAAAGAAGGTAGGAACAATAGTTAGATAAATCATCAATTTCAAATAACAATTGAGGTTACGATGCATTGTCATAGTTAAAAGTTAGACCAGAATAAATAGAGATTGATTACAATTTATTGACCAAATTACAATTTGTCCGAGCAATAAACAAGAGCCTTGATAGAGATTACCTACCTGAATAGGTATTTATACAATCTAAGGTGCGGGATTAATTTGTTTGGACAAGTAAACCCTTCTATTAATTGGCTACCCGCAATTTGAACAATCCTTTATGGGCTTTGTGGTTCAAGGTTGGAATTATAGGCTTAGCTTCTAAGCTGGCCCGGCCTGTTGAGCCTTTGTTTCATTTACACTAACGACGTCGTTTAGACGCAGACCCAATCCTCAAAACCTCGTGGTACCGGGTATCTGTCTCCGCTAAAACGTGCGCCTCCACCGCTCGCTGCGATATCGAAACCAAAGGTCGGAACTCTCTCTATCGAACACAGAGAACATGTACGTATACGAATTGATGTTTTGCATGTTAAACCAAGAAAAAAAATGTTTTACTTGGCTGAGCCGAATACAGCTGACTATGGTTTTGTTTTCAGTGAAATTTGAAGATGAAAAAAGAATGATAATATGCTATTCAAGTTGTTCTGTTTTATTGGTTTTCTATGCAACCAGCTAGAATGTAGTAGTTTTGTTGGTTAATTTGCTTGCCTTCGCTTTGGGATTTGATGGGTCTTTTTTTTTAGGTTAAAGTTGATTTGGGATTATATCTTTTTTGTATTGTTTATAAATGGCTGTTATGTAATTGAGAATCATCTGTTGAAATAGTTTGGTTTATATTTCAATATGCGCTTAAAATGGAGGAGGTTCAATGGGCACCATGCTAAATCTCCCAAACATTTTCCTATACTTCCACTATGGCCAATATGAGTTCACCTGGCATTAGCAGCTTCATGATGTCATTTTATTTCTCTTCTTTCCCATATTTAAAGAAATAGAGAAGTAACATAATTATATAATCGCCTAGTGAAGAAATTTTTTTTGGCATTCAATATAATTTTTTCCCTTTTTAGGATTAAGATCAATCAAATTATCCGTAGTTTAGTTACCTAAAAGGAGTACACAAGGTGTAAAATGTCAATTAGGATGGCTGGTCCTTTTTTTTTTTTTTTTTTTTTTTTGGTTTTGATTGGTAAGTTACATATGTACCCGGTGGGACTTGAATCCATGACCTCACCCTCCATCCTGCTAGAAAGGGAGGAAGTACCATTTTAGCTAAAGCTCATTGGTCATTGTTCTAGTGAAAATTTATATTCACCGATAACAAAGGAAGCAAAGACTAAAAAGACGCCTAGGAGTAAAAAGTTTAATTAGAAGTGCTTTAATTTACATAAGCTCTAAAATTCATTAAAAAAAAAAAAAAAATTACAGAAGCTCTAAGGTGGTAAAAGTGGATTGCCTTTTGTTTTTGGAGCCTGTAGGTCAACATCTGCAAAAATTTCTTCTAGATTCTTGGCCGCAAACAGCTAGTGTAGCTGGACCTAGAATAAACAAACAGATGTGGTGATAATGGCTTTGTTTACATGGTAACCATGTCTAGAGTTCATAAGTTATTGATTCATTAAAGAATATGCTTGATCCCTAGTAATTAATGTCCATTGACAGCAGGGATAGTCAGACATGCTTATTTAGTGGCTGGAAGTAGTTTTTGGCAAGTGAGTGCAATTTCCTTGGAGAGGCATCGCATGGAGCATATAAAGGAGATTTATTGTTGAATGAAATCTTTGGTTTCAAATACTTGTTGGTTTTCTGTTTTATTTTCAAAAATTTTGGGCAGGTTTCTGTTCCTCTCTTTCTTTCACAAGAGATACTAAGCTATATATACAATTATTTGTATGCTTTTTAATCCCGAATTGTTATTACTTTACATATATATGTTTTACCATTTGTCTGTTTCATTTTGTTCTGGTTTGGTTTGATTTTTGTCTATACATATATATATATAATGATGGGCTTTCTCACTTTGTTTGGATTATTTCCCACTGTCCACTATTGCAGGGCGAATTACATGAAGGAATGATAAAGGATCCCGTCAAGCATTTGGAAGCTGACCCAGTTAATGCAAATAATAGAAAGCGATCTTTACACTAAAGTTAAAAAGTCTTCAGGAATATTAACTCTTCTTCAATCGCAAGGAATGAACTGCAAGATACTATCTTAGAAGTGGATTCAACATTGTGCCCTCTCTTTGCTAGAATTTTAAACAAACGGGCATGGAGACAACCCAAAATACTGTGGAACTGAATCTGGTGAATAGAAAAAAAAGGAGAAGGGGAAGTCGGAAGAAGAAGTCTAATGCACAGCAAAATAGTGGACAAGTTCAAGAGCAGCCGGAGGAAGGCTGCCTGACTGGCACCAATGATATGAATATCACACCAACACCAATTCTATCAAATGAAAGAAACAGTGGAGGAAAAGTTCTCTCATTGGCTACTGATGAAACTAATTCTTTTTCACTGACCAATGCTTTGCCACATCTATCACATGACAATTGTAAGGTCCTCATAAATGCAAATTCTTTTTCAATGACCAAGAGTGAAGTGCAAGATACCGTCTTAGGAGTGGATTCAACAATATGCCCTTCTTTTCCTAGGATTGAACAGAATGGCATGGAAACAAGCCAAAATCTTGTGGAAGTGAATCTGGTGACGAGGAAGAAAAGGAGAAGGGGCAATCGGAAGAAGAAGACCAAGACACTGCAAAATAGTGGACAAGCTCAAGAGCTGCCAGAGCAAGGCTGCCTGACTAGCACCAATGATATGAATATCATGCCAACACCAATTCTATCAAATGAAAGAAACAGTGAAGAAAAAGTTGTTTTGTTGGGTACTGATGAAATTAATTCTTTTTCTGTGACTAATTCTTCACAAAGTCTGTCACTTGACACATATAAGGTCTTTACCAATGCTAGTTCTTCTTCAATGGCCAGGAGTGAAGAGCAAGGTATTATCTTAGGCGTAGATTTACCATTGTGCCTTCCCTTTGCTAGATCTGAACAGATGGGCATGGAAACAATCCAAAATCCTGTAGTAGTGAATCGGGTGAGTCAAAAGAAATCTAGAAAACGTCAGAAAAAGAAGACTAAGGCACTGCATAATAATGAACAAGCTGAAAAGCTGCCAGAGGACGGTCGTGTAACTAGCACCAATCATATGAATATTATGTCAATGCCACTTCTATCAGATGAAAGAAATACTGAAGAAAAAGTTACTTTTTGGGGTACTGGTGAAAACTCTTTTTCAGTGAACAATTCTTCATTATGTCTATCACATGAAAGTTCTAAGGTTGTCAGTAATACTGATTCTATTCCAATGACCAAGAGTGAGATGCAGCATACTAACTTAGGAGTAGATTCAACAATGTGCCCTCCCTTTGCTACAATTGAACAGATGGGCATGGAAACAGCCAAAAATCCTGTGGAAGTGAATATGGTGATGAAAAAGAAAACAAGGAGGAGAAGTCGAAAGAAGAAGTCTAATACTGTCGTCAATATTCATCAGGTGCCCGAGGAAGGTTCCCTGACTGGCGCTGATTGTGTGAATACTATGTCAACCCCTTGTCTATTGAATGTAAAAAATAGTAAAGACAAAGTTGTTTTATCAGGTGCTGCTGAAAGTAAACAAGTCTGTCTTGCTGTTGCCAATGAAGAGGATAACACCTCAAAGGTTTCTCATATTTCTCTTGTAAGAGCACATGTTGGTCATTCGAAGAAAAAACTTCTTATTCTTGACATAAATGGGCTGCTTGCGGATATAATTCATCCACCTCCGAAGAAATACAAATCAGACATAAACATTGCAGGACGTGCAAGTGAGAAATGATGTTGTAATATTGTTTCACTGATTAGATTCACTATGGTTTTCGCCCTCTATATCTGATTATACCTTTGCTTCTTGTTTTCAGTTTTCAAGAGGCCCTTCTGCCTTGATTTCCTGAAGTTCTGCTTTGAGAGATTTGAAGTGGGTGTGTGGTCGTCAAGATCCAAGTACTCTTCAACCATTCTAACTGGATTTCATTCACTCTATCACTTTGTTTGATGCATATAAGTGTTTCATTTAATTTTGAGTTCTAAGAGAAGCAGCTTGTTTCCTCTCTTCCTTTTTTTTTTCCCTTCCTTAAAGCCTGTGCTGGTTGGTGCTAGTCAGCATAGTGTATAAGCATTAATTGCAATTATTTATTAATTTCTTAAGGAAAATTTTGGAAAGAGTGATTGACTATTTGATGGGAGATATGAAGCACAAGCTGCTACTTTGTTGGGTATGCACTTTTCATTTGTTTTCCTTGATTTTCTACAAGCTCTGACTCCTCATTTGTCATTTTCAAGCATCTTTTCTGCCAATAAATTTGTGTTAGTGTTTAAATACTTCTTTATATTGGTCTATGCACCTAAAATCTAGGTCATTTTTGTGGGTAATTCCCCTATTGCATTTCATTTGGAGAATTTGATAGTCTGATCAATGTCTTACTGACGTACTTTATTTTCCATCTGATACCTGATTGAGAAAAAGTTCCCTTCATTTGATGGTTAGATTATTCAGTAGATGCAGTTTGTAGCATGGCATTCCCATTTTGTATGGAAGCAATATCGAATCAACAAATTCACATAACAATATCAACTTCATTTATGTGAGAGCTATGCATTTGAACATATTATGCATATGCAACGCCTTCTGATCTAGATATCCACCACTACACTCTTGTATTTTTTATTATCCCTGCATGTTAATGAGAACAACTATCAGACGATTGTTACATCTAAAATAATTTAATATTTTCAACTCATAATTCAGTGGACACAGCTCGGAAAGCTGATCTGCTTGCATCTAATTGTGCATATTTATGTGGGTTGTTTTTTCAGGATCTATCTCACTGCACCGCTACAAAGTGCAAGACTCTTGAAGACAAGCATAAGCCCATAGTTTTTAAGGAATTGAGAAAAATTTGGGAAAAACATGACCCTAGTCTTCCATGGGAGAAGGGATGCTACAATGAGTCAAATACATTGTTGTTGGATGATTCCCCATACAAAGCCTTGCTTAATCCTGTAAGATATTGATTTTTTGCCTTTTTTTTTTGCCCTGTGCGATGGAGGGGGGGGGGGGGGGGGGGGGGTGGTGATCATATTATAAAATTATGTTGTTTTTTGAACTCAGTCCCTAACTCTTTCTTTTGGTTGTGTGAAACTTTCATCTTGTAGCTGCACACTGCAATCTTCCCTTATTCGTACAAGCTTCTGAAAAAGCGCGATAATTCATTAGGTAAGATGCCAATTGACCTGATTAATTTGTATTTTACTTTTCAGAAAATGTATGGTGCCCCACAATATAAATAGTGTCTTCACGACTAATGGTAGCACAAGGTAATGCTCGAGGAATGGTGAAACCCCGCTGCTGAGATGTTGCCCCTGGATTATCCCTACCTTTTAAGCTCAGTTATCTTCAGCTTTCATTCGGCCTTCTGTTTGCCTTTGGAATGAAGAAGGATAAGGAATACTGTTGATATCTTAATATAAGAAGCCATATTCTTAATCATATGATAATTTGCCCCCCTCACCACACCGCCCCCCACCCACCCCCCACCCCCCCCCCCCCCCCCCCCCCCCCCCCGAGCCTAATGTAACAAATGGTGGAAATTTAATACATGCTCAGTAGGTACCATTTTACTGGTGGGATCACCTGGTTGGATCCTCAGGTTTATATATACTCTAGTGTGAAGTATTCTAATCCATCGAGTAACATATCACTACAAGGCACACTAGGCATTTATGCCACATTAGACGGGGATTTTTCTTTTAGAAGTAGAAGAAAAAATAATAATAAGAATAAATAAATAAAAGGAAACCAAAGATTATCTAGATATATATCCTACTTTTTCTGAAAAATGGATTGTAGCTTGTACAGCAAGTTTTGTACTATGAATTGGGATGACCAGCATTTTGTCATCTGCAGTGTATGTAAAAGTTATTGTCTGTAAGACAAGATAACTGATTAATGACATAAGTGTAATTCATGGCAGGTTCTTGTGGTGATCTTCGTGTATATCTGGAGGGATTTGCTGTGGCTGAAAATACACAGATGTATGTAAAGCGAAACCCGTTTGGTCAAAGACATATCACTAAGAGAAGTAAATCTTGGGACTTTTACCAGAAGGCTATCAGTTCGTTGAAATCCTCACAGACCACAGGATAATCTCTCTCCGTTTTGCTTTGGGCATGCATTGTTATTTGTATCACATGGACCATGCTTTGTTATTTTGTGGAGCATGCTTCCATCACTTCATTGAATCATTAGAGCTGGTGATCTATCAAATGAGCCATCTCTTTTGAGTGTATTGATATTTTATTGCATTGAATGCTTCAATTTTTTCACATGCTAGCTAGTAGAACCATTATTGAATTGCCTCTAGATGGAGATGCACCCATTTCGAGAACTCTAATCATCACCATTATGCTTTTGCTTGGAGAATCAAAAGGAGACATTCATGTTCGGATGACTAATGTTCCAATATCGGCTGTGCTGGAAGGTTCATTTGAGCTTGCAATTGCAATTACTGACTATAACTTTGTTGCTGGTGGTTTTTATGACATATTTGTAAGGAGAACCAGGAAAAGGACGTACAGTGGAAAGGACCCTCTTGTAATAGCTCTTCTTTCTTTCTCATCCATAAAAAGAAAAAAGAAAAAAGGAGAACCAGGAAAAGAAGCTTGCCAATTATTGGTGATCTTAGCCGCTCAAGTGCTCATTATAGGTTTATGTGTTGGTCAGATGATGGCTTGAATTTGGGATTTTTCCCGTATAAAGATGAACGGAATGTTCAGCTTCATGTTGTCATGCACACTTTAACCACATTCTATGTCCCAAGAGATTTTTATTTTTTTTTTTTATTTTTTTTATTTTTATTTTTTTTTTTTATTTTTTTTATTTTTTATTTATTTTTATTTTTTTATCATAAATTTTTACATATATTAGTCATTGTTATGCTCTGGTTGTTCAAATAGCTCTAGAACAGCTTTGAAATCAAGGAAAGCTATTGCCTATCATTGTCTTGATTACTGTTCCTATGACGTGCTTGGTATATGTATCCCTAGGTTAATAGGTTATCATAACTTTATTATCATTTTTACAGTTCATATTTAGTGAAAGTGGCATGTGAAACCTCTCATAGAATAATTTTTTGCTGGGTACTCTAAAGAACATACCTATTACATGCAGGAGCATAAACTAAAAAAAAAAAGGAAAAAAAGATTGTATGCAACTAAAGTGTTAAATAGATGATGATATGATATCATTTGAGTGGTTCAAAAAAATATCTCAATAAAACCCTGGGAAATAAAATGTAATTAGATGTAACCACAACAAAGTAAACTATAGTTTAGCCAGTTATATTCCATCATCAGCATGTTTTTTAGTATGATCATCAGCAATGTTTTAGGTACTGTCTTCATAGAGAACTCATATGACAATCTAATGAGAGCAAAAGAAATTAGAGGACACTCCACCGCCTAGGTATAGAAAGGAGCTGAATCCTGAAAAGGGGAAAACATGTTTAAATAACTTATAGGAGCAGGAAATGAAATGGAAAACATGAAGATGTACCGAGTTTATCCTCTTTACTAATGACCACTTTTACTTTGAATTTGTTTATAAATGCTGAGATTATACAACATTGAGCTTCAAAGCAAACAAGATCCACACTCTTAAGAAAGGAGATAGTTAGGGTTTAAGATTTCATTAGAGTTAGATAAGACATCCGAATAATTGACTGACTCAATCATTTGATCCCAAATCAACATACATTTATTGATTCAGTTTGATAACCGGATTTCGGCGATGAACAGTGTTTATCATCGAAATTGGACAGACACTAACTTATCATGTCAACCAACACTTATTGATTTCAATTCTAGCATGGCCTCAATTTCTGGTTGGAGGGTACCTAGGAAGAAACTTTTGTCTAGTTGGGGTACACGTCACATACGTGAGCCATTGCGTATTTCTCATGTGGACCACATAGGATCCGACAAAGCAGCTGACTAATATCTTGGGCTAACATTGATTTTGGCATGCCATCATGTTGTGTTCCTCCACATTTTCTCAGCTACACACAGGATCCATCATCCAATGTTGACCTTAAACCATTTGTCTCCGATTGCCCTTTCTCAGGCCAATCTTTTTCCACACAAATTTGATACACCTACTATAAAACCAGAAGGTATAATAATGCAATTATAGACAAGATCACATGTATCCTAAGAAATTTCAATAGGGCTGGTATGATGCTGCTTGGTTTTCAAACGTATTGCATACACCATGTCAGATTACAATACTTGGACCACCAACAAAGATGTAGAAAATGTGGCATACTTCAAGTGGCCGACTAAAAGGAGCATATACAATTTACCGTAATCATATACTCTAGAGATTCGTAAGATTTTTTTTTTTTTGATGCTCTTGTTACATCTAACAGTATACATGGTGTCACGTCATTTAAAATTTTAAATAAGGTAACAAGATATATATACATCATTAAATCTGTGAAATCCAATATGGATTATGAAATGGATCATCTCAATTTCACTTGAAAAGAAGATTTAGTAGAAAAATTATTCTTTGTATATCTGGCTGTGATTTTTGTTTTATAATGTTCTTCTTTTGGTGTATAATTGTTAAAAAGCTTTCTTAGCAGTCCAGCAAGGCCAGGCCACATGTTCCAAAGCTTGCTGAATTATTTATGCTACCTTCGCTATGAAGTTGTCCATACCAATACGGCAATTGCCATTTTCTTCCTTACAAACTAGGTGCTAGCCTATGCTGCACTCGCTTTTGGTGACAATTTATAAACAAAGCTTGTTTTCAACTTCAATTTTAGGGTTTCTTACACCTCAAGCAGCTTAGATATATGGAATAGTGTTAGAATATAATTTAAACAATTACGTTTATTCTTTATTATCAGTTCAAGTTTGGAATAAATGTTATCATAACCATATTTCAATTAAATATTTCGCGTGTTGAGATTCACTTATTGAATAAGAGTTTGAGTGTTATAATATAATTTAAATAGAACTCTTTAAACTATTTCATATGGAAAAGGGATAAGATGGAATCTTGAGTAACCCCACATTGAATCAACCTTTGAGGCCGTGGAAGTATCCCTGTTTATTGGTCACACTATCTTGGATCCTTTATGGAAACTCTTTGGAAATGTTGATAGGAACCTCACGTTGGCTTGCTTTTGAATCTCTCTCTCTCTCTGAGACCATAATTGTTTATTTGATTTACTAAGCAGCTGCTATCTTTCTTGTTGACTTAAAAAACCCTATTTATTAATGCCCTAATTCACATGGTGAAATATATAGGTGGGGGATGAGTGGGGGACATCATGTGCCGGCCCAATCATGGTAGGGTTGATGGTAATGCTTCTTGGAACCTAGTTTACTATGACAGAGATGCCTTAGTTGGTGCCTTATCAAGTTAAGGGCATCCCTCATGTGATATCTTCCCTTTTTCCATGTGGTTAGGCATCCTTTTGCAATCTAATTTATTTCAAGCATCACCATCAACCCCTACTCCCTCTTCCCCCCTTCCAATCTTACAATATTATACAAAATATTATGTATCTAAAGGTCTGTTTTGTTTAGCGGTTTGAAATAATAGCGATTTCAAAACACAATTAATAAAAATTCGATCTTTAAAAAATGCAGTGAAATGTTTGGTAATAACATTCTTCGACCTTTAAAATACCCTTTTCTTGTGATTTGAAAACGTGGGTTTTGAAATGCACTCCTAAACGGGATGATGAAATCGTATGATCAAATGGACCCTAAAATGATAAATACTTGATTTTACCATGCAAGAGAAATATGAGTTGCATTGAAAATCTCTAAGAAAACACAAATTCTATACTAATTAAAGATAAAAATAGGGACAGTGCGGAAACAAGAGAGAAGAATATTATGAAGCAATTAATTAATTGAGAAAACAATAATGTAATGGCACATGTAATGTTGGAGAAGGAGGCCAATACTCATCTTTCAATAGGCGGTTGAGTCTTTCTCATTCTAAACAACATGCACTGTCAATTCGACGTACGTTTTTCAATTATTCTCATTACTGTTCTATTTACCATCCATGCCACTCCTACAAATATTATACTATTGTTTTAGAGTATTCATTAATTAATTAATTAATTATGATAATAAGATATAAGAAAGCCCTCTCTCTCTCTCTCTCTCTCTCTCTCTCTCTCTTATCTTTTCTTTCTTTTTAGTCCTTATATTTCCCATATGCAAAGCACGTGACACCACCATGGGTCCATGCCCTTATATAGTATCTAATGTGAATTGTCAATAATGCAAAATTTTTAAAGAACTTGTGCAGAGTTTGATTTTTCTTTTAATCAATTTTAAATTGGCAAATGAGAAACCATGCTACCCCATTCAAACAATTGCTAGTTGGAAAAGAACTTGTGATGCTTATAATAAACTCATCCATTTATTTTTTTCTATACAATACCAAAGGAATTGAGTAAGGAAAGAAATAACGCTACGGAACTAAATATAAGAAAATAATTTATAAGCAAGACCCACAAAAATACTTTATCTTAAACAATTACTGATTGGAAGAGAATATGTGATTCTTATAAACTCATCAATTTCTCGCTCTTTCGCCGAATGTAAGACAAACTCGGGTCAGTTATTTTTTTATGCAATACGAACTAGATTGGATTAAAAAAAAAAAATTAAATTAAATTCACAAAAATACCCTATGTACGGAATTGCTTACTTGTTCAATTAATCATAGTTTTTTTTTTTTTTTTAAATGAAGAAAAGGGGCTACAAGGGAGGACAATCATAGTAGTTGACATAAGACACATGTAGGAGATTATTTGTCCATGGAAAAACATAGTGTCATATTAGGTTCTGACAGTACTGGTGACGCCATCAGCCCCATTCCTCATCATGAATTGAATTCGCAGTAAAGAAGCCATCATTTTATAAAATCCCACTGCATTTATAAACTGCACCGGCCAATATTGGATTTCACTTAAATGAGACCTTCTGATCTAGTCCGTCCAAAAAATTCTTCATAAATATTTTACAGGCAATAATAAATGAAACATAATTGCATTATATATGCCAGCAAGGTCTTATGCAAATTGCAACAAGCAAGAAATATGAGAAAATCATAATTACACGATATTTCGTGAAAATATATATATATATATATATATATATATATATATATATATATAATGGGAAAAAGTCAATGAGAAAATTGAATCTGATGGTGGAGTTTTTTAAAAGACAAGAACCATGTTAATTAAGAAATGTTTAAAGTATGTACCTAAGCTTACTATTCTAGAGAATTAGAATGAGCCACGTCAGTAGGTCGGATTTTAATTGTAGGAGCATGGAATTGGGGGAATAGAAAGCCGATAAATTAATTAAGAAGTGAATTTTTCAAGATTCTCTAAATTTTTCTAAAATATTTCAAAATCAGCAGAAGCCCACCTTCTAAAATCAGTTGTGCAGCTGTACCTTAGGCATAATCTATATATATATATGTATATGTATTAGCCACGAAAACTGCAATTAAGAATATAATAATACCAAGGCATGAGGAGCACATGATCTCGTTTAATTAATTAACAGGGTTATATATGTACTATCCAGCTTGTTTTGCAGTGGCAAAGATATTGGTGACATTAATTCTCTAGATAATTATCGAAATACAGAAGTAATACAAACGAAAATAACAATTTAAAAGGGTATGGTGGCACTTTTAGACTAAAATTTAAAGTTACAGCTGATCACGTCAGTTACTAAATTTAGATTGTTATGACGTGACAATTCGCATGACATTTACTACACTTATAAATTGACATGCATGGTATAAGTAGTTCATGTATGACACTTACCATGCATGTTAGTTATTAAAATGTTGAATGTCACATGATAGTCTATACATACATGACACTCATTTTCGTAAAAATGTAAACTATCAAGTGAGTTTATAAGAAAATTGTAAGAAAAATTGTAATGCCCCCAAATATTTTCCTTTTAACATGTGGAAGTTATATGCATAGTGACAAAATTATTAAAATGTGCCGAGCTAATAAATGGGATTTTGATAATTATACTTTGGATTAAGAGATGGCACGCAGACAAAAAATAGTACGTACATCATGTATGTATTCAGTACAACCCTAGTTTCTAAACTCAATAATACAACCCTAATGAGACAATCAATCCATTAGCAAACTGATCATGCTAACATCTTTGCCTGCCATTTTAATGATACCAAAATTTATATTTGCACTGCAATTAAACAACCTTAATTCCGAGGTGATTGATCAATTTGTACATAATAAGTTTGGAAACCCAAGTGGTCCCAATACTTGAAGGTTTATGCAGAATATATAACATATTCTGTAGAATATATAACATATTCCAGTACCATGCATGCTTCGCAATGATTTTGTCAACAAGAAAAACATAAATTTAGAGAGAATTACCAAAATAATATAAAAGAATGAAGCATTATTCCATATACGAAAAAAGAAAAAGCAGAGGATTTTGATGAAAATACGAAAATGGAATATTAAAAATGTTCTTTCATGGGGAGAGCCGATCGATGGAGACCATACGAATAAATGGTTGGCGATGAAGAAAACGAACGCAGATAAAATTTGCATATTCAAGGAAATTAATATGCATTCGATCTGTTTCTCTCTTCTTTGGCATAATTTGTTCTGACATGCATGCAGTAGTTGTAGTTGAGCATCATTAATGATGACTTCGTATGTATGAATGATGACTTCATGCGTGTAGTCTCTATTGTAACATCCTTTTTTATATCGAGGGAAGAGTTGAGTAGTACTTCATATGTAGAGTGACAACTCCATTGCATGACTGGTCGTCGCGGGAATTTTTTTTATTTTCCGTTTATAATTGTCATGTGTCTCTTAATATGTAAGAAGTATATATTTTTTTAGTTATCATGTGGGAAGATTAGTATATCCTCAATGAACACAACGGTTTTTAGATTAAGTCTGAAGGAAATTTTTGTTCCAAAAAAAGATTTACATGGACCCCCACCCCCCTCTAGCCTCCCAAAACTAAATTTACCATGGACACATGACACTTTTTTGCCAGCCTATTGCTGTTCTTTAGAGTTTTCTTCCCTCTTTGGCAATATTCCAGCTAGCTCTTCCCTTTCTTTTAAGTTATTTCTCTTTGTGCCTCTACTTTCTTCATTTTTTTTCTTTTCTTTTCTCTGCAATATTCAAACAATGAAAAGATACATATTACATAGGGCTAAAGATTGGAGAAGACACGGTTTTCGAATGTTCTTCTTTTAATTCTTATTATCTTCTTTTTCTTAGCCAATTTCCTTGTATTGTGTTATTTTTGTCGGGTTATAGATATAGTTAACTATTTCAACTATTTATTTTATTTGTGATTGGTAGGCCTCGACAAAGGCTCCATTCACTTTGACAGACAACACAAAACTTGTTAAATTGTTAAACTGCTTAATTAGGTGTTTTATATATATATATAAGTTATGACAATTACATGAAATAAAAACATGCTTACCAAGAGAAAAAAAAAATCATATTATTTTATAAATTTGACCCTTACATGAAATAAAAACATGCTTACCAAGAGAAAAAAAAAATCATATTATTTTATAAATTTGACCCCAATAAAAAAAAAAAAAATCTTGTAAGGTTAGCTCACAGCTCAGAAAGATGGAGAGAGAGAGAGGAATGGTTGGGAAAGGGGTAGGTTTAGACGCTGCATGCTGCTTTCCAGTACATAGATCCACTAAAATAGTTCTTCCCACTCTCTGACAGGCTCCACATGCTCATGTTGAGGCTCAGGCTCCAGACAACCACATTATTTTGTCCACATGGAAGTGGGAGAAAATGACCACTCTAGATCTCATCAACATATTCACACCCATCTTTCCTTTTCATTTTAGTATACTTTTGCTCCTCTCCCCCCAAGATTTGACCCATATATCCCACATCCCCCCTCTCTCTCTCTTACGCCATATGATAAAAAAGGGTTGCCACAGCTTCTCATTCTTCCTAAGCTGATTTCAGCTTTGGCTTCATATACTACATCCATAGCCATAGGCCAGGCCACACCCCCCACATTGCTATAGAGAGAGCCAAAGGACAAAAGTTTCTCTTGTTATATGAGGAAACCCAAAAAAACATTAATGCTTCTTGGTTTTGCAGAACTTCCCTGCAGATATATGTGTTGATAGTCCTTTGAAGGTGGGGCAAGTGGTAAGTTGTGGGTCTTGGGTCCCCTCCCTCCCTACCCTCTCTTTTTCGTTGCTACCTTTTTGGTTTTGCAGAAGATATATTGTCTGCATACTTCTGTAAAACCCCAATACAAGTATACAACAACTTCTCATGGATAGTGATATCTCTTGGGATACTGTACTTTCTTCTTCCTCTCTTTAAATCTGTTCATTCCACTATTTTCTCTTGTTCTGAAAATTCTCTGAAACTCCAACCCAAAAGAAAAAACCAAAAGTAACTCTAAAAGGAAAAACCACTGAGCTTTTTTCTGCAGACTGATTATATGGTCTATGCCCAACAGGAGTACTGCTGTCATTGTACGATTATATGCTCTTAATATTCTGAAACCCATATTATGCCTGGAGTGCTGCTGCTTCCTCATTCATTCTTGGAGATGGCATATTAAGGGAAGCTTAATTAGCAAGTGATATATCAGAGCTTTTTTGCTTTGTGGAGGCCGTGAAAAATGTCTGCAAGGCTTTTGCGTTCCTTAACGGATGAAAACCAAGATCTGCAGAAGCAGATTGGGTGCATGAATGGCATTTTTCAGCTCTTTGACCGCCACCATTTCCTCAATGGCCGACGTACGAACAGCCACAGCCACAAGAGACTTCCTGCAGGTATTCCTCTACGATGTTGTTTATTTCTAGGAATGTGTTGTCTACGGTTTGTTTAGTCCCTAAGACTCAGGCTTTGTTGTTTATTAATTACTTCTGATCACTTCTTTGAGAAAACTTCACGTTTGTACGAATGATTATCGTTTAATTTTCTCTGTACCTACATTACATATGTCTTATATTATTATTATTTTCCTTTCAGCCATTTAATATAAATTGCTAATAATTGTTTCAGTTTAATTTTTTTCTTAAGTAAATTAAGAACAGAGGCTTTTGTCTGTCACAGGCTCGGAATTTTCTCTTATCTCGTTTTTTCTTCTGCATCCTAACGATTGTAGCAACTTTCAGTACTATACGTTGCATCAATTTCCTCGTTTGTTTGTTTGTTTTTTTTTTTTTTGCTTCTTTTTGTTTTGCAAGCTCGAGCATGTTAAAACCATCAACCATTCTGTTAATTTCTTCGACACTTAGAACGATTTTTTGTTACCATAGGTCAAAATGGCAACCGCGCGACGCAGCTGGATGGTGCAGTACAGAGAGCTACAGTAAGAATATTAAACTCAAATCGTTACACATGTTCTTGTTTCTAGCAGAAGCATTTGAGCATAGTTTCACTTGCAATTTTGCAGGAAAAAGATCGGAAGAAGTCTGTGAAAGAGAAAGAGAGAGTCTCGAAAGAATCATCCAAAACCTCTTTTTCATCTTCCTCATGTTCATCTAGCTTCTCCTCTATAGATCAGTATAACAGAACAGCTCAATCTGAGGCATCTTCGTTTAATCAACCCATTTTCCCTGAAACTCCCACTCGCCCCATAAACAAACCAAATAATGCTCCTTTGCAGTTAAGCCAGCGATCCCCTGATATCCGATATGTTGTTAAAGACTCCATCTACAGAGATGCCCGTGCATTATCAGTAAAAACTGCTGGTAAAGAGGAAGCAGTGGTGAGTCGTACCTTGGTATACATAGATTCCCCGAGGCCTTTGCAGCCACCCAAACCTGTCAAGCCCAGAGCTTCCGGTCTCGATGATTCATTTCGCATTCTTGCTAAACCTAGGAATTACCAGGAAGAGAAGGATGGCCGTATGCGTTCGTCACTGAAGGATGCTCCCCGGCTCTCTTACGATGGAAGGCTATCGCAAGATGCTTGCAAATCCACCATAAAGCTCAAAGAACTCCCAAGGCTATCATTGGACAGCAGAGGCGGCTCCATAGGGGGTTCTGCCTCTGAAACAAAATCAAGTTTTCTTGTGAAGGATCTGCAGAGAAGGAATGGGAACTCCAGCAAGATGCTTAGCCAGCAGCAAGAACCAGAAAGCACCCCACGACCTTCCAGCGTTGTCGCAAAGTTGATGGGATTGGAAGCTTTCCCAGAGTCAACATCGACAAGTGAGAATCCATCAGGGATTATTAGTAGCTGCCGAACAGAAAAATCTTTTTCCTTCTCAAAAGCATCAAAAACTGATGGAAACAAGCAAAATCAAATTTCTGGTTTCCCAAGGAATTCACACAAGGACCCCACCTTAGACAGGTTGAAAAATGTTGAATCAGTTATGAGGCCCACCTCAGCTTCAAGGTTTCCGACAGAGCTAGCTCCGTGGAGGCAGCCAGATGGGAGCAGAGGTTCTCAACAAACAGCTTTCAAGTATGAGGAAGGTACCCCAAAAGCCTCAAACTCCTCCCTCTCTGTTTATGGTGAAATCGAACAAAGGTTGGCCAATCTTGAGTTCAAAAAATCTGGAAGGGATCTCAGAGCTCTTAAACAGATACTTGAAGCAATGCAGAAGACAAAAGAAGCATTAGATACCAAAAGAGAACAGGCTCCCAATTTTGGGTCTCAAACAAGTAACAGTAGCAGTTCTCATCAAAACTCAAATTTAGCAAGCCCAAGAAAGCTACAAAATAAGGACCCAATTTCTTCCACAGTCAAGGGGTCTCATTCTCCAAAGAGTTACAAATCCCCAGCAGTCATCATGAAACCAGTTAACCTTATCAGAAGAACATGTGATCATGCTTCGAACATAATTCCAGCTGAAAGTATGTCAGGTCTCTGCAAGCCTGGCGACACTGCAGACTGGAGAAAGGTTGGCATGCGAACAGCTAAAGATCTAACTCCAAGAAGCAATCATCTAAAAGACCATTTCAGTCCACTGTCTTGTTCCACAGATAAGAGAACACATGCAAGAACTTCAAAATCAACATCAGCCTTAAAGGTGCCTGGACACATCATTGGAGAAAAATATACAAGTTCAGTTACCGTGAGCCCGAGACTGCAACAAAGGAATTTTAGATTGCAGCAGCAGTCACCTCACACCATCTCGTCATCAGATTCAAGCAAGACCATTAGCCAATGTACTAGACAACCAACAGGTAGAAAAATCAGACTAAAATCTCACAGTTTGCAGCAATGCAATGACCAATTGAGAAAGACCAGCAGTGACATGAGAGATTTAAGTCACCAAGGTGACACCATTTCTCTGCAATCTGAGAGCAGCATTAGCTCGAGCTCTCATATTGGCACAGAAGTTACAAGCACCAATCAATCTGATAAGATCAATACCACCTTCTTCCAGCAGTATTGCCAGAAACAAGAGGTACGTTTTCTTTCTCTTATTTGCCCACAAAAGAATTTTAAATATGCGGCTAACAGGTATTGTTTTCTCTCATTCAGAATCCAGAAGGGTTCGGCAAAGACAGGTCAATGCTAGAACTTGCAATAGCTACGTTGGAACAACCAAGTCCTGTATCTGTTCTTGATGCTACATTTTACAGAGATGAGTCGCCATCTCCTGTGAAGAAGATATCAAATGCCTTTCAAGGTGCAGTTCTTAGTATAGTGGAACTTCAATATATTTTATCCATTGATAGACAGCAAACCAATTCCCGCATCTAGAACATTGATAAGTGCATTCATAGGGATGATTAAAAAATACCATATATGAACAGAAGCATGATAATTCTAAAAAGAACAACAGCATCCAAAAAAAAAATTAAGATAGCCGTTGGCTTTGCCTAATGGTGAGATGGTATGGTTTCCATTAAATCAATTAGAACAAGGGAAAAAAAAGTAGTAACCCTGGTTTTTTGTATTCATTTTGCATAATCTACAATCCCATAATACCAAACAAAACAAAGCTACCACCAATTTAGCAATGAAACACTGTTCGCTCCTAAATATGATGCGAGAGAGAAAGGGAGAGGGAGAGAGACTGCATCACAGAATGCACGACTTGCTAATGAATTGAATTCTCCTCAAATTTCTTGCAACAGATTTTGAGCCTGATGAAGGGGAATGGAATCCAAGAGATCTAGCTCAATTGCAGAAGACCAAACAACCAAGATTCAGTGCTGACATTGATGATAAGAAACTAGAAAGCACCCAGCATTTAGTACAGAATCTTCAACAAATAAACTGTACTGAAGAGGACCCCATCATCAATTACATTGCACCCCTCCAAGAGGGCACAAATTCAGACCACAGGTACATTTCAGAAATATTGTTAGCATCAGGTCTCCTCAGAGATCTTGATTCTGGCACCATGACCGTTCAGCTCCAAGTGTCAGGCTACCCCATTAATTATAACGTGTTGCTTGCATTGGAACAAACTAAGGCAAGTGCAGGGCTCTTAAATGATAAACAAAGTGACAAAAGGATTATCAAGTCGGAACCTGCTGAGAAAATTCAAAGACTACTGATATTCGATATTGTTAATGAAATTCTAGATCGTAAGTTACAGCTGGAAGGTCCTCCCCAGCAGTGGTTCTCACCAAATAAGCTACCAGGAAGAAAAACAAGAGGGCAGCAGCTTCTGGAAGAGCTGTGTTCAGAGGTGGATCAGCTACAGAACATCATATGGGAAGATTTAATGCATCAATCAATGGATTGGACAGATTGCCACAGCGAAATTCCCGGGGTAGTGTTGGATGTTGAGCGGTTGATCTTTAAAGACCTAATAACTGAAGTTGTGCACAGTGAGAGAATAGGTCGGCAAGGCCGACCTGGTAGGCTTTGCAGGAAGCTGCTTTCCATGTAGGGGGTTTTGGTAACATAGTTTTAGATGAGATTCAGTCTTCTTATTGTTTTTAGATGGGTTGGTGTACTCTTCATAAAATCCCAATAATACTTGAGTAAGAATGTAGCTCTTTGCTAGCCTGTAAATCTTCATTTGAGGCTTATAACATACTTGTAAATTATAGTCAATGTATATATGATCCATCTGTTTAACTGAAATACAGTCTGCTACACACATCATCAGAAATCATTTTTAAGAAGACAACTGCCCAAATAGCATCAAAGAAATGCTTCGCCACAAGAATTCTAAGAACTTGGTCAACATATATCATTAAGATTCAGAAAACATATGTACAGAATCCTATACAAGCAACACAATCATGCATTTGAGTTTGCAGTACAAAATTCCGACCATTCAGATCTTTCTCATCAACTGAACAAAAGCCATAATTGGTCCAGTAATCAGAATTTTTATAGCAACTTTATGCGCACTGCTCCCACAAAATAAGACAATCTCCAGAATTATTCAAACAATTCAGCATTGGAACCATATCCTGCATCAATGTAGGATAAGTGACACCCTAAATTCAAATAGTGGTAGGATTTTCTTTCTATTCTTTTCTTTTACTTTATTTTCTTTTTAGGTTTTCCCAATGAGGTTTTTTGTATTTTTTAAGTTTTCCTAGGTAGTAGAATTTGTTCTATTTCATTTTTAGAGTCTTTGGAGTCTTTTAATATCTTTAGGCTTTCTGTTTAAACTGGGATGTGTAACAAAAGGTTTGTATTGAACCATGTTTCAATCATGGAGACCATTACACTTGTTGAGTTGTTATTGAGCATTTTTTTAATAAAATGAGAGATTTATTCTTTGTTCTATTGCCTCCACTACGTCAAATTCCTATTCCCAAATTGAATTATTGTTTACTGGGCAATTTGCTTGTCAACTATGTTGTATTCGATCTCACCAATAGCATCCCTTTGAGTAGGCCATCACCAGGGCTGATGATCCAACCCCACACCAAAATGTCCTGCTAGATATAACAGAACTTACCTTGTTATAAGAAACTGACAAGTTAGAAGGATAGCCTTAGAAATTGAAGATTACCCAGAAAAGATGGATATTCTAGCATTTTCGTAGGAAACCTACTTCTGTTACAAGATGCAAAAATGGTGTGTCCGGATGTCTGGGTGTCAGAATGTCACTAAAAGAATTCTAGCATTGCAAGTTATCCCTACTTTCAGCTGTTTGCAAACCTTTCCCAAATCAAAGGAGAGAAATGACTCATAATTTATGGGGTGAATAAATAAACCCAAATTAAAAAAATATCACAGTTAAGGGGTAAAAAAAGGATGAACAATGAGCAATATCTGATAATTAAAATATTAATCACCTTAAAATCAGTTGTTTTCTATAGCTGAAATCAACTTGGCCATAAGGCCACCACATATGATGTTGAAATGTGGAAACTGAGTACTATGAACCCGCAAGTCGTTAATGAAATCCAATAAAACTCGGATTAATCATTTATGGCATCTGAAAACTGCAGTTGAGAGTTGAAACATGGCATGAAGATATTATTCTAGCTCCTGTTAAGTGTTAACAAACATGGCATTTCTTTATTTTTTTTGATAAGTAATGTAAAACTTTATTGAAACAACATGTCATTTCTAATCAGTGATAACAAGAATCAGAAAGCAAAATGGAAAAGGCACACACAACTATAAAAAAGAACCAACAAAATCGCTAGAGAAAGAAAACAAAAAGATCTAACTTAGGAAAATTTAAGAATTTATAAGCAAGATAAAAGAGTAATCCTAGACATAAACCACAATAATGTACAAAAACCATAACGGAATCTTGGTGTGGACAGTCCTGCATCAAATCTCCCACCCAAAGAAAAATTAGAAAAAAATAAAGTAAAATATAACAAAATAAGAACATAATTGCAACAATATTTTCACCTGCTGTCAAGATAAAACTAGTCAGAACCTTTCGCTTTGCCAAAGGAGAATTTGGGAGGAACACGAACATGGAACAATAAAACAAAAAACTTCCGAAACTTTCCCATTGTAGGTTTCCCAGTCTATTGGAACAAGGTCACCAATTGGAGATGAAAATAATTAACTGCTTCAGTATTCCATCATCTATCATCCAAAAATGTTGCAGAAGATGGATCTCCTCCCATCATAGAAGTAGCCAGAGTGATGGAGCAAGAGAAAATGGAATCAATCACAACGCTAAATTCATCCCACAGTAAACTTCCCTGATTATATAGAACTCTTTTCAGATTCCGACCCCAATGCCAGTCTTTGACTCCTGTAGTATTAACAACTGAGTTCTGTCGGTTGGAGGATGGGGTTCTACTCTTTTGGAAGGTTTCTAAATTGCTTTACCTCAGGCAATTATTTGAAGCAAGAGTTGAAACCCAACTTTTTATTTTATTTTAATGTTTTTGACCCATGAATCCAAAAGTGCAGGGTGACCAGATTGTTTTAATTTCCCGCTTCATTGTTGAATAAGAATGTGAAGAAACTAGATTGTCTAAATCCAAAACTAGATTGTCTAAATTCATGAAAATATATATTAACTGAAACAATTATATCTGATTTGTAGCACCCACAATCTTCGAGCAAAGAGTACTCTTGAGTCCACACCACAACCATATTAAGGCTGCAAGACAATTAGATGCTTAAATACCCACATGGCTTAACAAACATCAAGACAACCACCCTTGCACCTTTTGCGCACTGTTTGGTTGTCTCTTACACATCCCCAGGCAGGTACGATATACATACCTTGGGAACAAAGTATGTTAAGGGAGCTTCTCAAAGAGAGTAATTTTCAATCCTCTATTGCTATATGGCTAAACAGGTCTTACATACATATTGGAGATTGGAAACGCTGCTTTGTGAAAAGTTGGCCAGCCATTGCTTTCCATTTGTCTACACTTCAAATTTATTTGACAAAAAAAATAAAAGGAAAGAAATTTTCAAAAATCTCTCTCATTCAGGACAAATATGTATTGATGGATGAATTTCAGCTACTGAAATGTAGGTAAATAGCAAAAGAAAAGTTAGTTTTACTTCCTCCCACTCCATCTGTCTGTCTATCACTCATCCCAAACAAATATTTAATGATGGAGAACAAAGACTCCATCTCTGTCTCAGCTGCTTTGTAAAAAGTCGGGCAGACATTGCTCCTATGATTACACTTCAAATTTATTTGAGAAAAAAAAAGAAAAAGGTTTTCAAAAATCTCTCATTCAGGACAAAAATGTATTGATGGGTGAATTTAAGCTACAGAAACGTTGGTAAATAGCAAAAAAGATAAGTTAGTTTTGCTTCCTCCCACTCCATCTATCTGTCTATCACTCATCCCAAACAAATATTTAATGATGGAGAACAAAGAATGATGGAAGAACAAAGACTCCATCTCTCTCTGCTGCTTTGTAAGAAGTCGGGTGGCCATTGCTGCTCCTTTGGCCTTTGATTACACTTCAAATTTATTTGAGAGAATAAAAGAAACAACTTTTCAAAGATCTCTCTCATTCAGGGAAAATAGGTATTGATGGATGCAATGTTGGTATATAGCAAAAAGACAAGTTAGTTTTACTTCCTCCCATTCTATCTATCCGTCTATCACTCATGCCAAACAAATATTTAATGATGGAGAACAACTCTATGGCAGGGACTTTGTTGAAACTCAAAAGGGAACAAAAGAATTGGTCTTCTTTTAGTGATGCAATTAGTTAAATGGCTCAATATCAACCAAAAGACAAAAACATGAAATCGTAAAATACCATAGTGTGCATCTTTTAGGACATTTCTCCAGTAATTGGATTCAGAGCTGAAAGTCTCAAAACCTAACCGCCCACTTCCGGTATGTATGTTAACCACCAAATTGAATTTATCATGAAATCAGATGTCAAGCACAGATATTGTATTTTCTTGCTATCAAGGAAAGCGATTAATCAAATAGAAAAGCAATTTAATGCAAGCTGAACAAGCAAAGATACCTATTCTCCAACTTCAGTTTCATTTAAAAGCACGGAAGAATATGCGTTAGTAAATTTTACTGATTTTCATAATAATAGCTACTCGTACACAGTCAATTTATAAATATGCATTGAAAAAGCCAGCACTGGAGAAAGCCATATACCATCCAGTATTAGATCATAATACGCAAAGAAAAAGAATTTTAATTAGAAAGAATCATTCACTGGGTCTACCATGGCAACTGACATGCACATACCTCAAAAACTTGTTAAAGTGGGAACATTTCCATCTGGCAGTTTGTAATATCCAAACTATAATGCCCTATGCAGACAACATTATGCTCTTTGACTACATCTACCCTGGAACCATCTGCTGCTGCCAGTCTCCTAAACAAGTATACAAATTCTAATCAAACAAGCCTAATTTACAAATGATCAAGTTCCATTGCGTTTCCCATAGATTCTTTCATAATTTTTTCAGCCCTCCTCTTCTTGTCGTCCTTCTCATTTTCCCTGCCAAACCAGGGTGCAGTTACCTCAAAACTTTTGTTCTCTGGGCTCAAATCTAGCATTGTACCTAAGGACTTCTTTCCAATACCGATTTTAAATTGCACGGTTTGCCTGCTATTCAGAAGAACCTTTTTCGGTCCCTCATTAGAATCACATAATCTGCTCTTCATTGCTTCAATATCTGGAACAAACGCCTCTAATACTGACATATGGTTATCCATTCCATGATTTTCCATAATAGAAATTCCCATAGTTGCTTCATTTGAAAGCTTAGCCTTAGCTGGAAGAACAACAGGAGACACCTCCTTCTCACCAAATTGTAGAGGTGCAGCAAGAAATGGGTTACTTTCTGCTGCTTTTTTTGCCTTAGCAGCATCTCCAGCAATGAACGAGGAGGGTCCTTCCAACCCATTACGAGCCAACTGTTGATGCAAGTTCAATGAAGACCTTTCTTCCTTTCTGTGCTGATTTTCCTGCTCCATTTTAGCCGTTGGAGGTTCTGTTGTTGTCTCATTCCTAGTAGATGGCTGAGCATAAGTGCTGGGATCAGGGTACGCAGGCAACCAAGTGGGTATATGCTCACCTGGAGGTTCTTCCCCAATTTGCAAAAAACTTGGAGTTAGCTTTCGGTCTTTAACAACTGGAAACTGAGGAAGAGAATAGGCAAATGGAATCTGATCAGCTTTACCAACATACTGAGCAATTTCCCTAACTGTGCCTGAAGTTGCAAGGCAATGCTCAATATCTGCAGCACCCAAAAATCCCTGTGCCAAACCCAAATCCTCCAACCCTTGAATAATATCAAAAAAGTTGCACTCTGTTCTACCCGCTAGATTAGCATGGTAATGCGCGGTCTTCCCAACATCACGAATATACCGAACAGCAACATCAGATAGCCTTTCAAGAGCAGATTGCTGAAAAGTCTGAAACCCCTGGCTCTCGCATATTTGTGCGACCGCAATCCTTGCAATTGCTGGGGCAAATTCAACGCCACTAGGTTTCCTCTGAGCAGCTGGTTTTTCAGGCTCTCTTTCACTCTCCCGACCACCATCGCTCATATTCAACACCTCATATCACTTCATTCGATGCTGCATAACCAAACATACCACTTATTGCAACAAATTCCCCAAAATTTGCATTACTCACCCATAAATCATCATGTCATTGATTACCCTTCCTTCGACAGCTGATAAATTGCTGGAAAACACCAGAAATCAAAACTTCGAATCATGATTTCTTTCTTAAACTAGAACCCATGGAAACAATAAAAAAATAAGAACGAGCAAAAAAAAACTGACTAAAGTAAGCTTAATCTAGTGTTGTTTTCGGGTTTTTTTGGCATTGCTACACAAGTTCCGGCAGCCAATTTAAGTTGGAAAACTTTTCGAGAATATATAAATAAAATACACAAGCGCACATATTACAAACATTAAGTACTCTCTCTTGGAAATTTTTTTCTCTGAGCTGTCACCTACTAGAAAGTGAAACAAATATCAAAAGACAGAAACTAAGCTTCATAGAACCCTAAAAAACATAGCCAGCAAGCCCTAGAGAGCCGCTTTTTCGAATTACACGAACAAATAGGAGAAGAATTCATAAAAATAATTGAATTCAGCTCAGCAGCACTCACCGACCATTTCTAGGGTTTTGGATCTACTTCGAGCATTGGAGCAGCAGAAAAAAGTCGAGCTCAGAAGACAGCGCTCCAACAACGACCAGCTTCGAATTGAATTAGCCCTGGCGGGAGAAACCACAAATAAGATTGCAATCTAGGGTTTGGTGGTGGAGACGATGGGCTTAAACCCCAGTAAAACCCTCTGGATCGAAAGCGAAGCAAACGCAGAGGGACAGAGGAGAGAGACAGAGAGAGAGGTGCGATACTTATAGAAGAGACGAAGAGGAGGAATGATAGGGGGACATGGGTGGGGAAGGGGGTTGGCAACCTCCACCTCTGGTTGACAGCTGTCCCGGATGGGTTCACAAGATCTGGGGTTTATGAAAAATTTGGACCACAAATTTCTAGTTAAAAAATAAGAAGGCATAAATGCATAGTTAACACTCAAATATTATATTCGAATCAATCGATATAAAGTAACGGTGAGGGTAAATTCAAGCAGGAAGTAAAAATTTGAAAAAAAAAAGTTTAAACAGTTTTCTGTTTTCACGATTTAAGAATTTATAAGATATTTACCTTAAAAATTAACTATTATACTAGCACTTAAATTTTTTTAAAAAAAAATCGAGGGCTAATTTAATTATTAATTTTTATTGTCATATTATTTTGTTATACAATAATTTATTAAATATTATTATTTTATTTTTGGATAATCTATTTTTATAAATATTAAATAGCATAATAAGAACTTTTTATTTTCTTTGGCTATTTTGGTTTAAATAAAAATATATAATGTGTTTAATCAATTGGTTTTCCAAAATATTTTAATTTTTTGAGCACGTGAAGGGGAAATAGAATTCACTTGTTACCAAAAGTTAAAGCTTAAACTCTTAGGGATTTTGCAGTGACGCTTGTAATTAACAAGTAATAAATTAGATAAAGTCATTTGTTGGTTTTACTTCAAGTAATCTTTTGGGGGATTCCATGTATATACTGCGTATAATTGGACAAGAGATTTCTGCTTTTGGCTCTATCAATTGAAGATACTCATGCTTGCTAAACATATGACATTATATGCATGCATGTTAACATAGGGAGTCAATTGTCAAACATTTAATATTTTAGTCTTATCCTTTTTTTTATTATTATTATTATTATTTTTTTTTATGAGTGTTATCTTCTAACTTATTGATACAGTGACCAAGCGTGTTGACAGCTCGGTTGAAAAATCCTAAAAGATAAAGGTCATAGTGACAGATGAAGGAGTAACGACAAAACCACCTTCAATACTTAATTCAAGAAAAATGAGATTAAGAATGTATAAAGACATAATGCTGACAAGAATAGTTAAAAATGAACGTACATTTGATATGGATTTCCCTGTCTTTATAGAGTTCTCTCATCTTTTTTTAGTAAGCGTGCTCAGTAAAACAAGTTTCGAAAGTAAAAAAATCAAGATGAAAGGCAATATGACTTCGTAATTTGCTTATCTTTGAAGGATGTCTCCGACGGCTCATTTTCTTATTGAATTCATCTAAAATTGACAAGATAGTAATTTGGCGGATATTGTTCCATTTTTTACTGAGGTTATGTGTCCCATTTTTTTGTTTGTCTTCCCATGGGGGTTGGGATTTTTCATCTTTCCACAATAAGGCAACAAAACATTATGGTCAGCATGGATCAATAATTTTAACAGCATTTTAATTTGATTATGTAAAAGCTAATTTAGTTATGGCAAGTAATCAGAAGTCCCAATAGACAAACTTCTTCATTATGGTTCTCATTAATTTCTGGAGCGTCAATTTGGCGAATAGTGATATACACCAAAAAGATGATGATTGATGAGGGAGTAATGATTTCACGAAAAGGTAAACAATAAATAAGAAATTGCTTGCCACGCATTTCAGATTGCTTCCGTAGCATAGTGGTAGTGCGTTCGCTTCGTAAGCGAAAGGTCGCGAGTTCGATCCTCGCCGGGAGCTCTAACGCGTTTTTCCTTTTTTTTTTTTGTCTTTATTTGAATCCAAAAAACTAGTTGGCCCCTTAGCGGCAGTGATAGCTGACACCTGTAAACCCTTTGTTTTTTTTTTGTCCTTCGTTGATTTTAGGGATCATAAAAGTATGTTGTTTAACACTCTATCGATTTATAAGCTTAATTAAATATGAGATTTTTGTTAAACTTTGTGAAATATATATATAGGCTTTGAAAAAGACTATAAAAGCTCTGGAATTTTTATTTGAACTTCTAAAATATGTTTTATAACTTTTATTTTTTATTTTTTTAATTTTTTTTTTCTATTCAAATTAGGGAAAAAAAGAAAAGGGATTTTATAACTTTTATTTGCTATGGTGAGAGCTCGGTTAAAACTGGGAAGTCCTAGACCAAGACTATGTTTTATGGCTTCTTGAATTGTTTTATGTATTATCATTTAATTTCCACTTTATTTATAACGGAATCTATACGATAATGGTAAATTGTGTGTGTGCCTTTTTTTGACATGTCTACACAAGAAGATGCAAATGGAGGAGGGAATTTGAATTAGTATTACTTTGACTTCATAAGATATGATTTATAGCCGATTGAGCAACCCATCAAGGATACACGATGATGAGAATTTGTTGGCTTAGAATAATGTACGTGCATCCTTGATTTTACCATTTGATGATACTTTTGGTTATTTATTGGATCATTCGCCAATTCTATAGATAGAAGCAACTTCAATCTATCTATTTAACCCATTTTGAAAATGTTGGAGATTTTTTTTTAAAATATGTTTTGGACATGGAAAGTTCCAACGAAGTTACTTGGGAATATATTGTTGAGCAATGTTATTAATCTGTGAATTCTATGTCATTATTACTCTTGCACTTATTGATTTAGCGGTTTTAAAATGCAGTTAATGGAAATGCGTTTTTTAAAAATGCAGTTAAGCGTATGCTAAAATCATTAATCCATAAAAAAGAAAAGTGTTGTTTCTATATATATATATATACCCACTGCACGAAAATAAGATCCAACTTTTAAAATTGTACGTTTTTAAAAACACACCTCTTATTTGCATTGGTGGCAAGAAAGTGTGGTTCTTGAGTCTACATTAATTAGGACTAGAATTTAATTCTATGTCCGGATACTAGCCTTCTCAATCCTTCTAATAGATAGTCTTTAGGCTCTAATTATTGGTTGCTTTATTTATTTATTTTGTTTTCATCGTGACTATATATCTTTCGTTCTGCATGGTGCAGTTAGCACTTGGTGGTTAGGTTCTAGGGTTTGGTGCTTAGCCCCTACCTTTCTATTTTTTTGTTTCTTGAATATAATTCTTTTCCCACTTAAAAAAATATATATATATATATAATTATTTTTCTTGTAACCAGCAGCATAGAGAGGAGGGTTTGGGACTCAAAAGATTAGAGGATTGGAATAAGGCCTCTACGATGAGACATATATTTGGAATCTGTTCGTGAATGTTAGTTCTTTGTGGGTAGCTTGGATATATTAATGGTTATGTTCTGAAAGGGAAGAGCTTTAGGCATGTCAAAGTAGTACCTCAAGCCTGCTCGTGGAGTTGGCGAAAACTTCTGAAACTAAGGGATACTCAATATATACTGTCAAGCATTTAGACTTACAATTGTGTTGAAACTTGAGGATATATATATATATATATATGGTTGGCTGCTATCAGTAGGTGCCAAATATTTTTCCTGCTAGATTCCACAGACTACAACAATGAACACCAAATTTGCAGCTATATATACTAATTAAGACAAAACAAGTTTATGTTCAGTTTTTAAGGAGACAGGATCTCCTTACACGAGCCCACTCCTTCCTAGGAAGAAACCTTTTCAATTCCCATTAATAGAGATGGAAAGCTAGTTGTCGAGATATATACAATATTCCAGCAACGAACTATATATGTCACAGCTTTCATGAGATCTGCTTTTAAAATGTGCTTGGGAGAGCCTTTGTCCCGATAGTAATTTTTTAAGTGTTCCTCTACTAATAGATATTGTTTCATATCCTTCTGTCCTAGATATAGAGGCAGTTTGTTGGGAGGCCAACAAGGTTAGGAAGGAAACTTTTTAACCAATTAATTAGCTACAGTATTTGCAGTACATTTATAGACGTGTACAGTATTAAATACGCCCAAAATCTAACAATAGAGGTTTTAGGGAACTAGAGAAAATGGTTTTGAGGATGGGGAATCAATTAAACCTCGTTTATTTGCTCATCTTCCTATTCTTGTCTTATTTCTTGCAAATTACCACAAACTATCTTTTTATTTATTTATTGTCATCTAGGGGTGTCCTTTTACTGTACTCTTCTTAAGAGATTGACAGTTTGAAGAATCTTTCAGTGAGATTATAATATAATATGTTTGGAATATTACTCAACCCAAAAAACTTAAACCCATGAGTTTGAGCTCAACTATGCTAGTTAACCACTTAAGCTTGTAACATCTTTTCAATGTGGGACTCAATCTCTTTATACTCATCGCACATGTAAACTTAACAATCTTTGTCTCATGTGTGAGTCTATCACCATATCATTACACTCCCTCTACTCCAATGACACTCGTCCATGCTCGTATATTGCACATTTATTCCTACTCCAAGGATCGGAGCTTTGTCCGTGCTTGCATCACTTCACCATACTACATACCACTATCGGCTCTAATACTGCTTTGAGAATTCTTTCAATGAAATCATAACATAGCATGTTAAGACAAATTTGTGACTTTGAGTCTAGCTATGCTATATTAACCCCTCGAACTTGCGACACATTTCTAATGTGGAGCTCAATATTTTTACACTCACACTTGTAAACTCAACATATATATATATATATATATATATATATATATATATATATATATATATATATATATACTACTAACATGTTATTTCATCTATAAATTATCTTGTTGGCTCTTGGAAACATTGGCACTCTTTTCAATTTCTCATTTAGCTTACTCAACAAAGGCGCATGTCTTTTTCTATCCTTTTTTCTTCTGGAAATCTTTCAAACCTCACTTTGTAGTTGATCTTCCATGTTTGAGTATTGTTTGGTTATCAGACTTATTGAAAGACAATGGAACATGTCTGCTTCTGCATTATACAAGCTTATGTTGGCCATGGTATATGGTTTATACACTTTGGAGAGCAAGGAACACAAGAACCTTCTAGAGTCTTTGAGTCTAGCTATGCTATATTAACCCCTCGAACTTGTGACACATTTCTAATGTGGAGCTCAATATTTTTACACTCACACTTGTAAACTCAACATATATATATATACTACTAACATGTTATTTCTTCTATAAATTATCTTGCTGGCTCTTGGAAACGTTGGCACTCTTTTCAATTTCTCATTTATCTTACTCAACAAAGGCGCATGTCTTTTTCTATCCTTTTTTCTTCTGGAAATCTTTCAAACCTCACTTTGTAGTTGATCTTCCATGTTTGAGTATTGTTTGGTTATCAGACTTATTGAAAGACAATGGAACATATCTGCTTCTGCATTATACAAGCTTATGTTGGCCATGGTATATGGTTTATACACTTTGGAGAGCAAGGAACACAAGAACCTTCTAGGAAAAGTCTTGGAATGTGTATTGTCCTTAATGAGATTATGTTTTGGGTCAAGCCAAATACAACACTCTCTATAGTACTCTTTGAACCAAAGTAGCTTCCTTTAGGTTTTGTATTTCAGGTTGGCTCAAAGGCTTTTCTAATCTCCCTCCTATCTTGGACGGTTTTAATTTGGTTTTTTATGTCCTGAAGAGGTAACTCAATCTGCTGGGACTACGCCTAATAAAGTGAAGGTCACTAGTTCGAATTCGCTTCCACCCTCTTGTGCGGACACGTCAAAAAAAAAAAAAGTTTTTTTATGTAAACTGTGCAATTGTATAGCTTCAACAGTACACAGCCCTCCCCCCACCAAAACAAAAAAGAAAAGAAAAGTGAGAGAGAGAGAGAGAGAGAAAGCAATGCATCACAGTGGGATATTATTCTAAATGAGATTGTAAACATGAAGATTTGATCTTATTAAAATGTTAATTAAATGATTAAATTCATTATTTAACTATTTCTTATAAGCTTAAGTTTTTGGGTTAAATATATAATTATTTAACATGGTATTAGAACATATATAGGTCATAAGTTTGAACAATATTGACTTGATCTGTATCATCTCTAATTTCAAATATCAATTATTTTACGTATTAGACCTCACCTATTAAGGAAATAATTTGAGCATATTTCACACTAGTGAGAGAATGTTAAAATATCAATCAAATATCTAATTTTTGTACCAATTTAAAATTTTAAAATAAATGATAATTTAACACCTAAGTAAAATGATGATAAGGTATGTAACAATGTGTTAATTTTCACAAAAGTGTACATTTTCAAATGCAACGTCAGATTTTCTGATTTTGGCTGTGTTTCTTTTTTCTCAGTACAGATAACCTTCTCAGGTCAATGAATGAAAAGTTTGAACGAGACTAATCTAAGGCGGTGGCTCACCAATATCAAAGTCTTCATACAGCAGCAAATATACTTTGAAGTTTTTGTCTCACATTTAAATTGAAATCAATTGCATTATTTGCATATTTATTAATTAACCACTGAAGCAAAACTAGGTAGGAAATCAAACAGGCAACCATAAACTAATTAGAAATTATTGAAACAAACGAGCAGAAACTTTCCTTAAACACTAGTGTATTGTTTCTGTATCATGTAGAGGGAGAATCTTGGTCTTCATTTGGCTCAACTCCTCTGTTGGTTGGAGAATGAAGAAGCTTAGGAGTCATGCTGAAGTGGACAGGTCTTATTGATTGGCTTATAGGGTATACAGGTGGAGCAAGAGAATTTTGCAAGAGATTATGTTGACTACCTGAGCTCAACATTTGAAAATGGTTGACTTGTCTGGGATCAATCTCCCCTGAAGCCATAGCATGGGGAGGGAAAAAGGATTGTGTTGTTCCAGGGCAAACCAAAATTTGAGACCCAGTTGATAAAGACAAGGCAGAAGGCAATGGCATGATGCTAAAGCTATGGTGATCTTGATCTGTTTGTGATGTGATGAATCCATGGCTTCCCAAATGATGAGGGGGGAAATTTGAAGGATCACAATTATGATAATTATATGGCAAAGGAGGAGTACTATTCATGAAACCTGTTGCTAAGGAAGGTAAATTAGCTCTTGACAAGAAGGTGTTGGATGAAAAATCATTACCTTCTAGCTTTTCTTCTTCATTATTCCTTCTTGCCCAATTGTCCTTTGGATTGATTGTTTCTCTTGCGGCTTCTTTGGATTTAGCCCGCCAAAAAGCATCCGCACTCCAAAAGTTACTGCTGTTCATGAACTTAAAGCCTTCTTGGTCATTAGATTGAGAAGCACCGACTTGATTGGAAGGTGGCAATATTGATTGATGATGATTTAGGAGGCTAAAGCTACCGGGTGGTGGTATAGGCAGTGGGGGGAGTTCATCGATTTCATGCTTAGCTGCATTGAGCAACCAATCAACAACTTTGCTAGGCTGATTAAGGCCAAGCCTATCTTGAAGCTCATACAATTGAATAGCAGTAGGAACTGAAAGCCTCACCCGCCTGTCTCTTAATCCTCTTATGGTGCATACTTTGCTGTGCCTGTCTTTTCCTCCAAAAGCACGCGATACTCTTACTATCCTTGGATCCTTCAATCTTAACCATGGTGTTGAAGTAGTACTGCTAGATGAAGCCTTGGTGATTTTATCATCACCCGAATTGCCTTCCTGCTTTTGTGAAAAATCTGCTTCCTTTGGAGTTTTTATCATCTTATGCTTCTCATCATTGATTAACCAGCATATATATATATACTACTGGTTAATTAATATAAAAAAAAAATAAAAAATCTAGGTTTACTTAAATGAGCATTGCATTTGTTGTTTAATTGTCACGACCATATATCTGCATCAGATCCATAAAAGAAGAATTATTAGATGAAAGAGGATCCAGATATATATATATATATATATAAAGAAAGGTTTCCTAAAATGAAGGAATCCTTCCAAAAAAAAAAAAAACAAACCAGTAGATTAGGTATATCCCCTATACCCACAACCCTCCCTAAAATAAGGAGAAATCATTTTCCCAAAAGTAAAATAGAATCGAAAATGCATGAGAAATATGTAGTGAATTAATTGTTGACTCTCAAAATTTTAGTTGATAATTCTCAATCACAAGAACTGAAGGGCAAATAGAAATCATATATATGAGAGATTCCAAAGTTAAAAAGCAAGACTCTCTAGCTTATTGTGAGATAGATCCATGCACAAAGCAGAAGTCTAAATATATATCATCATACTCTTGCTGAAATAAAAGCTAGGTTAAGATCTAGCTAGTATCAAGTGAACTTACATGAACTCTAAATATTCTTTCTGTAGCAGATGAATTTCCATGGTTGAATAATATTTGTAAACCTTATATATATATAAAGGTACCTTTGAATGTGCCTTCTCAAGTTGATAGCAAACTCGAGCAAGCAACTGGGAATAGCTAGGTTTCAAAGTTGGAATTTGCTTTAATTGCAGAGACTAAACTTGTTGAAGAAGTTGAGCCGGATGAGAAGAAAAAGAAGATGCCGGAATTCAACCGACCATGCTCCACGGAAAGATAAAGCAAAGGCACATATGCAGCCACGTGGCACATCTCACCATCGGCTAAATAAATGTGCTAGTCAATATCTTATCATTTTCTCTCCTCACTGAATAAGCAGTAATTGCCTCAACGAAAGGGTTACGGCTAATACTCTGCTAAGTACATCACAAAACGACATACTAATTTCTGGTTTTTAAGGAAAATATATGTTCTACCATGTTAACTAGTATTAATGTAGCTTCTACAGAGTCGTATATAGTTGCTATTTTCGACTGGGGGACCATGCAGGGCTGCTGCACATTTTTAAAAAAGTGGCCGGTGTGCCATGCTTTATTGACAACTACAAAAGGCTTTGCATCTCAATTCCTATCACATGGGTTGATGAATGCACGCCTAGCTAGTACCAAAGGAAGCGTCAACAACCCTTGGTCGCCCAACTTTGGTTCCATCTGTTGTTTGCTTATGAGACCTAATTAATTTCACCCTTAATTTGAATTAAGGTTTTTTTTTTTTAATTCAAATAAGGAAACCAGGGACCCCCCAAACTAATTAACACCCCATTAATTAATTTGCACTTACACCCACAAGTTATGACTTGGTACTGCAAATTAATCCTTCTCTTAAACCACCAATTTGTTCCGAGTAGTACTATATATGAGTCAGATTTGACATTAAATATGGACGGAATACATATAGTTTATGAGTGTAAGTCCGACTAAGGTGATAGTTTGGAAGGATAAAGTGTGGTTAACCCTAAAAAGGTAAATGTTACGAAAAAAATGCCCCTACATCAAATGCGTGCAAGTCATGTGTGATCGATGGTTTTCGTCACAATTAATGGCCAAATGTGACCTAATTAAGATGCTACCCAGAACAAAATTGTTGTTTTAGGGAATAATTAAGTTTATAAGCTGCATATGATTGCTATATCATGAACTATATATTAACATACTCTAGAAGAAAACAATTTTATTTAAAAATGATTCGACTCGGTTAATTTGTTAGTACTTAAAAGTGTTTTGTTGTAACATAAAAGTAAAATTAGTTTTGAGAGTTTTATATATGTTTTAGATTATATATATATATATATTAAAGTATTTGTTTTAAAAGCATGAAAAAGAGAATGGTTTAATAAATAAAGCAAGCCAAATATAATATATATGCAGTTAGATATCACACATGGAAAAGATTTGCGAGTGAAGAAAGAAAGCCACTTTGACAAGTCTATTCAAGGGCTACAAAGTTGTGTGGTCTATAGTAGTGTAAGAGCATTGTCATCTTGTTGTGTATGATAGCTACTACGTACAGACAATGAGAAGCTACCTTATAGGTGAGGGACCAATACATTTTCTCTTTTACACGACCCACTCAATAGATTGGACCACACAACTTTCCTGCAGAGAGATATGCACGGACCAAGTTTAACTTCAGCTTACACTCCTCAAACGATTATATAATCACTCTTTTCAAGAAAAAGTAATTAATGCATTTTGAGAGTCGTATGCCACTTTCTTTCTCATCATCTTTTAGGAAACTGCAAATTAATATGCTTTTTCACCTTTAAAAATGATTAGCTTGGAGGTGTTTGTGGATCCCAACACCTCCAAAAAACCCTAGCCTTCTCCGAATTGAATACCCCTTTGTGGGACAAGTGCAGATATTCATCAGAACTTTCCCTACCTTAATTTGCTAGTTGCTGTTTCCTAGCTAGCTAATATTGGATCCTGCAAAAGAAGAGAAAATTTCTAACGGTACGACTTTCTTTACTTAGGGTCAAAAACAAGGAGCCAAGAAACTGACGTACTCAAATCATCTTATCTTCCATGAATATGGAGAGTGGTTTCGATCAAACAAACACCCAAAGCAATCCTTACCTCTTAAATTTGGCATATAATGACAAGATATGTAAAAGGATAGGTTCCCCAGCATTTTACATAAAGACACGAACAATTAATTCCTCCACAAATATATATTTATATCTTCAATGGCTTTAAAAATTAAAAGACAAAATGTAACTTTTGAATTTCTTCATTTAGCATTTTATACACACACAATGACTTCTTAAAGTAAAGAACATGAAGCAAGACAGAAAACCCTAAAAACCGTGTAATTTTCTGTTTCTTGACAAGAAAGTTAGCTTTCGCACATCCATGTGAAGTTGCACCAATCTAGCTATCAGGTACAGATTCCCTTCCGTATGTTGATTACCAACAATTCTGAAACCAAAACCCTAATTTCTCCTAAAGCCAAACCAAGTTAATTAGCTTTAAATATAGTGTACGTAGTACTATAATGTATGTGTATATATATATATATATATATAAATGGCAAAATATATTGATTATAAATTTATCGAAAAGGCCTAAAAGGCAGCAGAACCAAAAAAAAAAAGTTATTAACTTAAATATTTTTTTATTCCATACTTTTTAAAGGAAAGCAAAAAAAGAAAGAGAAGAGAAGAAGAGAAATGATGACGACTAAGAAGAAGATGAGAAAGGCCTATCAGAGTTTATCACTAGTTTTTGAAAGGAGTTCCTTTTTTTTTTTTTTAATGAATCTATCAGAGGGGTTCTTCAATGACCTCCTACGACTTTGATTCAGAGAGAGAGAAGGCCATCCACTGCTTTAATTATTGGAAGGAAAGAAAGAGATTGGGAAAAAAAATGCTTAGGGTTTTCTTCATCTGTGTCTGAAGGGCTAGCTCCAAACAAGCAGTGGCGGGCATCCCAAGAAGGAGACAGTGAGGTTGGCACAGCCAGAGAGACTGACTTAAAGGGTGTACCATTATTGCCTAATAAATGGTCCCTAGATTCCAGACACAAGCCTTTGATCGGCTTACGACATATCACTCTCACCTTTCTGAATACCAGCAGGAGCAGCAGCAGCAGCAGCAACAGCTTATCTACCATCTACTATATATCTACTATAAAACTCAACCCATCCCTCTCTTCCCCCACCCACAAATATTTTCTTTTGGATGGGTTTTGATCAACATGTTATAGTTATCAGGAATGTAATTAACTCGATCCCTTTTAAATATATTTGTTAGGGTATCAGAGATAATATTGTGTTTCTACTTCATTGGGTATATATATATAAATAATACATTTGGGTATTTTGTCATAGAAGTTGGATTTCGAAATATGATGACTTCATGTGAGCACCTAATTGGAAGCAGCCAAAAACAGTATTGGTTCACCCATTTCAATAGTTACTCTTAAAGTTGTAGGCTAGCTACTATTGTTGCATTGAGAATCCAGACCAAAAAAGGAAAGAAAGAACAAAAGAAACATCTTTGTAACAGTAGTTCTAGCTTTATGCACGTTTCCCTTATGAGGTTAGAAGAAAAAAAAAGGATCACTACTTTCCATTAGTTCAAGTGCTTTGAAAATTACTATTTAAAAAGAACTTGTTAGAAGAAATATTAATAGCTGCAAGCATTGATCGAAAAATTCCAATATTATTAGCTCTTTGGTAGACGTACGACTGCTGGTTAATTCCTTCTGCTAATTTGACAAAAGTATGTTCAGAATTCTCCTTTCCCGCACACAAAGCTAATTATCCCAAGCTTTTAGGTCTAAAAAGGGGAAAGGAGGCGCACATCCTCCAGATCCTTGTTAGTTTGGAGTATATGAAGTGCTAATTAATCAGCTTTCTAAACTCTAGGAGGATAAAATGTGGAATGTGAAAAGCTTTTGACGCCGCACAGTATTAAAATTGTTCTGACAACATATAACGATAATAAGAAACACAAGTAGATTAAAGTTTTAAGGTAATTTAGGGAGAGAGAAAAATATCAAATAGGGTTGAGAACAAGCCCTAGTCATTCAAAAAAAAATCGAACTAAGAGTTTATTTGGGTGTACGTTTGAGGAGTATAAAAGTGCATTTTACACTTAAAAAGTCTGTTTCAAGAAAAAGTACTCATTTGATAAAAAAAATTGAAAGCGTTTTTAAATATCCAAAAAGTTAAAAAAATGGCTTGCCAACAAGCATTTTTCTACTTAAAAGCTCTATTTTCTAATGCAATCTCAAATATGCTCTAAGTATACAAGTTGAGCTTAAATAGCTAAAGCAAATTAACTGACTTTTTTTTTCTAAAAAAGAAAGGTAAAATTTTAATTATGACATAAATCAAACTACAAATCAAAATAAGAATTCTGTAAAAAAATTGGCGAAATCAGGAAATAAAAACCTTCTTAAATAATTAAATGAAATATTTTCTAAAATGTCAATTAAAAATAACTTTAAAGCGCTCCGAAAAGAGCTATTGGGGTCTTACTCTAATAATTATGCCGGATTTACTAGATATATATATATATATATACTAAGCGTTAGTTTCATTTAGATTTGACACCTCTTTTCAAGTGATAAGTGTAATTATCTCTATTGGCCAGTAATTGTTGGGAGGAAACCATTCGGTGGATGGCTAGTAGCTATAGAGAAAATTCTCTTCTAGACTTTGTGGTCAAGGTGATGCTTACGGCAACGATATATGGCTTATAGTGCTTGAGAAATTCAAGAATATATTATTCATTAAAAAAAAAAGAAAGAAAGAAAGAAGAAATTAATCTAGAATATTATTTAATGGTATTAATGCTCTCTTCGATATATCCTCTTCTAGGTTAGATCTTGGATCAATTATTTGTCTTCTTTCTAGCAGCTAGCCTTCTCCGGCCCTCTAATAGGTCGGGTACGTTTTGGGGATTCTCAATGATGTTACCGAACTGTTGAATATTCTTTCTTTCTGATGTTATCTGATTGGGTTTTTTTTTGGTGCTGTTTTTTCCTTGTGGAAAAAGGCTTAACATAAAAATCTCATAATTTATGCGAAATTAATAGACATTTAAATCTAAGCATATAATCACCAAAATATGAAAAATTACACAAAAATTTTGGTGATGAAGATGAAATCTTTTAAAAAATGATCTAAAAGTAAAATCTCTTTAGGGCCGTCAAACTCAAGAAATTACTATCAAAAGATGTTCAGAAATTATAGACACTAAGAACATTTACAAACTAATACAAGACCTTGACTTTGTAAGATCGACAAGCCTCCAACTCATCTTCTCGCTCACAATTTTCTTCAACGTGATTTTCTTTTATCGGATCTTTCCGATAGACTTCTCAATGAAGTGCACAATCAAACTAACAAAATCCTCTACAATGAACAATTTGGCTCTCAACAAATATTCTCCCTGAGTAAAGCTTCTCACGAAACCTAGCCTCCAATTTCGTACGTCTTTCTCTTAAATGAGATGTATATGTATCGCACGACAAAATCCTAGACCTGGGCCCAAATAAAATAGACGTTTTGGGCATAATTTTTACGGGGTGTCCAGACAGGTTAATGCTGTTCAGATAGGGGAAAGGCCTGTCCGGATAGGGTGTGCAAAGGATGAAAACAGCATTCTGGAACTTCTGTCAGACCTTGATCAACAGCTCCGATCAATAAACGTTTGTAGTCCGATTGAGCTGAAACTTTGCAGGAATGTTCATGACATATGAATCCTCATTGTGAATGGTGTAGATTGGATTCTGAGCATTCTACATCAGTGTTTGAACCTGTGGACAGTAATCTCTGCATTTTAGAACCAAATTAAGCTAACAAAAATACTAACACCTTGTTTGTAAAGTTATGGGCTGTATTATTTGATTACAATACAAATTATACGATAGAGATGTGTCAGAGCCTCAAGCGGCCAGCTCTCCACTTCCTGTAAATAGGGATTCAATTCAAACTTTTGTTTCGAATAATATGGCTTATAGTCACACCATCCTTAATGATCCAGTCTCAAAGGTTTGAATGTGTCAGAGCCTCAAGGGGCTGGGGAACGGGGGTAGAGTACTATGGCAAAAGGAAGAAAAAAAAAAAAAATTCTAGAGGTTTTTGAGGTTCAACATTTTATCAAATCAGGTTTAAAATTGTCAAATCACTCCTTATAAGGTATGCTTTGTTATCAAATAGCTCTTTTCATACACTTATTTGTTAAGAATTTTAGTAAAATTGTGACATGTATGCTAAAACAATGTCAAACCCAATGAAATAACTCCATGCATGTATGTTTAAAACAATGTCAAACCCAATGAAATAACTCCATATGTGTATTAGTGCTGGAGGGAGGGATTTGATAACGGAACATATCTTAAAAATTTATTTGACTAATTTTAAACCTTAGAAATTAATTTGACAAAATGTTAAAACTCAAGCTAGGCTTGTACAACATTTTTCTCTATGATAAAAAGTTAATGAATTTAAAGTAGGAAACACCCATCTGGCTACATCAGTTAGATCACATGTAAACCATAGGCATCACGAACATATATATATCATTTTGTACAAACATCAATATATGATTAACAGAAATGACAGTTGCAAAGGACATGCAGTAAGCTGACCGAACGACATACCAACGCAGCACCCTTTCCGCTCAGCTTACAAATGCTACTGACTCATGCAGAAAAGAAAAGAAAAAAAGATTTAATATATGATACGTAGTTGTCTTCTGAATTTTCATTGCTGGGTAATTCGCATTTCACTTTCTCTGCATTGACTGTACGCATTTATTTTTGCTCAGACTCTTGCTTTTAACTTTCTGTTTTTTTTTTTTTTTTTTTTTTTTTTGGGTTGGGATGGAGGGGTTTCTCCATGCTTTACATGGTCTAACCAGAGCAATATAAGTACTCCAACAGAACAGAAAGAAAACAACTAGTTAATAGAAGGTAAACAAATGGCAGCTAATTTAGACATTTTTACTGTCTCAACCTGCAAGACGATCGAATATCTCTCTCTCTCTCTCTCTGCCATAAATTGGTCATGGTGATCATCTTTTTCTTTTCTTTCTGTTTTGTTGACATCGTGATGATGTGATAAAGACATTATAAGAGTGATGGTGATAGTAAGCTGCCAGATTAATTGATGCATTTTTTGGGTCCATTTTGTGGAGCCGTTCACGTGTTCGGATTTCATGAAATTAATCCACATACGACTTGCTTTAGATCTCCTTTTTATTTATTTATTTTGAATGAAAAAAAAATAATAGTAAATAAAAAGAAACACATTTTGCAAATCCTAGCTTGATAGAGGTTAAAAAACTACCTTTAAGAGTGATATGGATTAATATCATCAGTTGGTGGACCTAACTGCCCTAATGTCCCATGTTACGCGTACATAGGAGTACTGTCTCATTAATTGTAACATTTCGGCTACATATTGAAAAGAGTACTCTACTTATAAGTTTTATATTGCTTATTTATTCGGTAAAACTATGTTTTATAAGTGATTTTAAGAAAATTCTAAATTAACTAGTTATTTTAAGGTAATAACACAAATATGACTAGTATTTTTTCTTTCCTAGCTTTCATGAAAATGCCCAAATTGGTTGACATCAACTTGAATGGGCAGCATGTTTTGCTTGTCGACGCCTATTGTCAGATATTAGGATTTCTGCATAATTTGAAAATGGTGCAATGAAGTGAATTTTCCAGCAAAACCTAACCATCCACTTTCTCATATATAAGAGCCCACTGAGAGGAAGAAAATGGAGGAAAAAGAGAGTTTTGAGTTGCCATACATGAATTTATTGGCATGAGTTGTAATCTCTTTCATTTATTATGTTCTCACTTTTGTGTGTTAGGGCTAGAAAATTGTGCAAAAGAAAATTCCTCTTTGCTTGTGTGAAAGTGACAGTAAGTGTAATATTGGGTTTTTCCGTTTGAGTGATTTCTTGTTACCATAATAAATTTTTTTGTAATCGCCTTTATTAGTGGACGTACCTCACATCGAGAGAACTATGCAAATTCTTGTATTCTCATATATAATTGTTATTGCCATCATAATCTATTGCACAACATATGGGTTGGTAGGAATAAGGTGTTCCACTGTCCTAATGCCTATGCCATTTCCAAAGGAATGTAGTGCAGGTATAAGAATCCAGTGTGATTGTGTGAGAGCATGAAACGATCAAGTTTACACTAGATGAATGTCATAATTTTAAGTAGTTAATATAACATGATTTGAATATATATATATATAAACTCCTATATATAATTTCCTAAGCAGATTAAAATATTACTAAAAGATTATCAAAATGCTCTATGCATTATGTTTATATTTCAAATTGTTGGCTTTTAATTTGGTCTGGTATGAAATAGTGTTGGTTGAAATAATTATTTAGAGTTATTCATGGGCATATAAATGGATATAAATGCATGGCACAAAGCAATACATGCAAATCAATAACATCAAGAACAGTTATTCAGAAACTTAATTTTAACTTAAAAGTAGATACGAATTTAATTAATGATGACACCTAAATTTTTCCTTTTGTTTCTCTTTCTCTTCTTAAAAATAAAAATGTGTTGGCAATGCTTCAAAAGCGCATCTTCTGCATGGTTGTAGAGAGAGAGAGAGAGAGAGAGAGGGAATGAGAGATTTGTTAAATTTTTTTTTTAAAAAAAATGAAAATAAAATTATTAAAAATTAAAGATGATTTAATAGAGTAGATAAATATTTAGAGAGTAGTATATATGGTGTTTTTGAAATATATTTTTAGATAAAATAGAAAAAGGAACAAAAATTTAGATAATCGGGAATTAGTTGTTGGTTGTATGAAATCACCCTAATAGGATTGCAGCTACCTAGCACTCAATTCTAGAGAGGGATGAAGCTTTCACTTTCGCAGGCGTGTTTGAGCTTTTCTTTTTTCTTTATCATCTCTTCCATGGAACCTCCAACATTAAAAAGGCATGGAAGCTCTATAATTGCAATGGAAAAAAGAGAAAGTTCTCATGTATCACAAAATTGCCGGGGCTAAAAAGAAGCTCATCTCTCATGTCTATAAATTCAACAAAAGCATTGACTGCTCTGTAACCATGCATATAATATATATATTGCCTTTATATATATATATATATATATATATATATATATATATATATGATTTTATTGGTAACTTCAACGTTTTACTTGTTTTTGTTATATCATTTACTGTGGAAGATTCAACAACTGAGTTGGGTGAATATTCGGGCAAAAATTTGATAAAGAGACATTTTTCTTATCAACCATTCATTCAATTTAGATAATTATAAAGTCATTTTTAGGTTTGTTGTATTGATTTCTGGTTGTTTTAATTCTCTTGTTAGGGCTGCCCGACCCTTGTAGTTTATAGGCTTATTTGCAACCTAATTCACCCTTTTAAAGATAGATTAGTCAAATTGATCATTTTTCATGTTGAAATTTGATGTGAAGCTGGCCCAATCCATTTTTGGGGTGGGGGCAAGTAGCCCAGTGTCGGTTCTATGATTTGGGAAATGTCCCACGTACGGACTGGGCCTAATCCACCAAGATATGTCGTGTCATGATATATTAATAATCTTCACCCAGCAAGACTGGGCTGGATCACAGAGAAATGTGACAACTGGACTACGAAAGCAAAATGCTTTTGTATTTTTGTTTATTATCCTTTAATTTTGTTAAATACTACATTAACTCCTTAACTTGGGCTGTCAAGGGTTTTAATTCTTTATGTATTCCAGGGAATTAAGGCTCGTATAGCTCGGAATTGTGTGTATATTGCGAATGATTTTATTTTTTATTTTTTATTTTTTTCTGCTTAACGGTTGTTTTAAGGGTAGAGGATTTGGTAGCCCAAAAATGTCAAGACTTTAAGTTACACTTTATCCTATTTTATAGATGTTTCTCGAGGACTGATACGCTCGTTTTGTAGGCCTATTGGAGACTAGCCATAAGAGAGAAAGTACGATGTAGCCTTGCAAATCAGCCATGGTTGAATCTTTTTTTTTTTCTTCTTAGTAATACAAATATACAATTTAGAGAGATGTTGGTTTCATGGGTGCTTCTATTCACCGAAATATATTATATTGCTAATGTAGAAGCCGCTCATTATATTAATATAGACCAGATCCTAATTTCATTGTATTCTTGTGTCTAAAGTTTTGAAATGGATCACTAACACATAAACTACATATCATATTGCAAAAATTCCTTGGTTTTGTGACTTACATATAATGACCTTTTTGGGCAAAAAAAAAAAAACGTCATTAAATAGTTAGTGACATTCAAATAGTGACCTTTTCAAAATGGCAAAAAGTAGACTAGAAATGGGCTAGTGTCGTTTGAACAATGAAAAACGACACTATTTGGTGACATTTCCAGCAAAATGTCACTATTCAAATGGTGTCGTTTGAATAGTGCACGGCACCTTATAAATGTGTCGTTTTGCAGTTTGCACTATTCAAATGTCACTACCTTTTAAAAAATTATAAAAAAAAATAATAATTTTTACCAAAATATATATAATAAATATTTTAATTTTTTTTTAACAAAAAAAAAAAAAAGTTTTATCCGTGTTGGGTGAAAGTGGAATTTTTTTATTGTTTTTTACTGTAAATGGTTGTTTTAAACGTAAATTTTGGGCACCAATATTTTCAAATTTTGATACGTTTTACTGTTTATACATCACTATTCACGCGTGATTAGTGACATGTGAATAGTAATTACTATTTATACATTAGCGATTAGTAATGTGTAAACAATAACACTATTCAAACGTTACTATTTTATGAATAGTGACATTTGAACAGTAAAAAAGTCACAATTTAATGACATTTTCTAAAAAAGTCACTTTTTAAATGCCATTAAACCCTTGAATTTTTGTAGTGTGTGACAAGATAACAAGGCTAAGGTGAAAGAGAATCGATTCATTTCTTCTTTTTTAAATTTAAAAATATTATTAAATGCGTAACCTCGTATGAATTCTACATGTGAACTTTACAAATTTAATAATAATTTTAGAAAGTAAAAAAATGGGAGAAACATCATGAAAACATACGTAGCATGTCTCGAGGTGAAATTGTATTTTTAGTGTTGGCACGACCACACCCCGTCGCCCCCCTCCCCCCTTCATCTTTTGATAATTTATATATTTTAATAGGGTTAGTGGATGGTGGGATGACATGCGATTCAAGTAAAAGTTGTTTTATTTTTTGTGATTATTGAAAGGGTCACTGCGGTCAGGGGGCAGAGAGAGGGAGAGGGGGGTTGAGAGGGGTCAAATGCCTCCCCTCACCTCCCAAAAATCCCCTTACTTTCTGGTAGAATTTTTTAGAATGCCTTAGTTGCGCACCCTTATTTATCTATAAGGGAACAAATATCTTTTAAGAGCACCAGGATTTATGACTCGATGGCTTGATTTTCTTTCTGTTCATGTGGTTTAACAATTAGGTTAAAGTATAGATGAATGTTGAAGACAAAGAACGAAAGTTGAAGATGAAGTTTTTTATTTTTTAACAAAACACTCCGTTTAAGCGGTATAATACGCGCCGTTTTACTAATATTCATAAACATGACTTTTAAGTCTTTAAGTCACACGACACCTACTAGCTTAGCTTTAGGCGCTTTGTTTGATACAAGGTGTGAAACTTTCAAACTGCAAATCATATTTCATATTCTTAAACAATTGATTTGACTTTTCTAATTCAAAGCTTACACCTAGTAGTGCGTAGGATCTATTTAGCTAAGTTTCCCTTAAAATTATTTTTTAAAATTGTTTTCAGAGCATAAAAAAAGTAGCTACAACTTACAAAGATCCATTTTCAGTAGTTTTGTTTTATTTTTTATTTTTATTTTTATTTTTTTCTACTAAGTGTCTTTGTTTTATCTAAACTTATCATATTGATGTTCTATGTTTGAAAACATGCTGTTTTCGATAATAATGATTTAACCATTTTTGAAAATACATTTATCAGTTCGTCTTTATACTATTTTTGGGTGGTTGTTTTTCAAAAACCCAACATGCCATTAGTAATCTAGTTATATATTTAAAACACAGCTACTCTTTATTTCAAAATTAAAAAATAAATAAATAACGATTAACCTGTAATTAATACTGAGTGCTAAACTGCAATTTGCCTATTTGACAAATTAGAGAATGAGAAGTCATTAACAATTTGCAAATTCTTCTAAATTCAACGTTCAAACCTTAAACAATTCAACTTACTTTTTTTCCTAATTTTCTTTTTAAAAAAAGTTTCAAGTACGTAAATTTGTAATAAATCTTTTACATTGATTAAGCTTTAAATAATAACTAAATTGTATGTTATATTTATATTTTCTAAAATAATAATTAAAGTACTGGCTCTGCCACTTAGTGACTACAGTTGAAGCAAATTTCTCAGAAACATGTGGAAAAAAAAAGGGTCTTCTTTTCATTTTTTAGGATTATTGAATGAAAGGAAGAGGTGCAGGTCATTGGCCCATTTTTCAAAGGTCAGAGACAATTTTATCTAAACTTTTGGACCCTTTTGCCTGAATATAAGGCTGAAATGGAGAGAATCCATTTCGAATCAATTGAAGATTTGAAGTGAAATGTTAGGTGCAGATGATTCTACAAATTCAATGGGATGGTAAGTAAAAGCTTTACTTTTCGCGGGTCGTACTATCCTTTTTAACAGCTTCTTGCAAGTTGCAACCATCTTGTGATGATTCAACTTCTTGAAAAAATTTGTGGACTTAACTCATTTTATAAAATCGGTTTAATAAAAAAATGGTTGTTCATTCTTTATAAAGATGTTCAAGATCTTGTTCACAGGTAATGTGAGAATATTTCTTAATACTCTCTCTCATGTGCAAACAGATATTTTTCTTGCTCATTGTTAGGAGGTAAATAGTATGGGCCTCATTTGTTTTGTAGTAAGCTCTAATACTATGAAAAAATTCGTAGACCTAACTCATCTCATAAAACCAATTTCATAAAAGATAATTGTTTATTCTTTATAAAGATGTCCAATGACTTATCCACAAACAATGTGAATGTTTGCCAAAACTTATAGGTCAACCACACATTGCTGATGGTCTATATATATAGATATCTCTCGAGTACAAAAAGGAAAGGTTGCGGGAAGCTCAAAAAGGAGCACTACTTTGAGTGTCTTCCGATCCTCTAATGGCACTCAATAACTCAGTGAAAATACTTGAGGTTTCCCTGGTGTCGCCGCCACCAACCTCACCGGACTTGCGCCATCCCAAGCTCTCTTCCTCTCACCTTATTTGACATACTCTGGCTAAGATTCCCCCCAGTCCAGCGAGTTTTCTTCTATGAAATCCCTCCTACAAACGCACACTTCTTGGATTCTGTGGTTACGTGCACAATAATTGATCAACAATAAAGAATCGAAAAAAGAGAGATTAAGAGAGAGAGAGAGTTGACATACAGATTTATGTGGTTCGGCAATTTGCCCACGTCCATAGAGAGGCGGCTGTATTTTTACTCTTAATGATTCAAGGTTACATCATACATATATATAGAAAAAAAAAAAACCTAAACCCTAATTGTACAGACTTATTAAAGAAATTCCCAAAATACCCCGTACCGTACCGCAGGGGCGTTGCCCCCGCACCCCTACAACCTAATCGTTCTCCCGTAAACTTAATTACACCCATGGGCTAGTAGACTCCTACGACGTTTACTCCACTCCCGTCTACTTAGCCTTCCACTAGTATTAATATGAGCAACCAATTCCAACAGATTCCATTCTTCCAAAACTCAACACTTGCTCTCCCTTATCCTCCAACACTATCTCCCTCTTGCCGGTACCCTCACTTGGCCTAAGGATCTCTCACAAACCCATCATCAACTACAAAGAGGGCGATTCAGTTTCCTTCACTCTTGTCGAGTCTAGTGCCGACTTCTACCATCTCTCAGGGAACAATTGCTTTGTTGAAGCAGAGGAATACCATTCCCTCGTACCACACTTGCCAACATCCCATGAGCAAGCCCCGGTGTTGTCGTTGCAAGCAAGTCACAATCTTCAAAAACTGTGGGTTTTGTATCGAAATCACCGCACACCATTCCGTTCTCGATGGCAAAAGTTCAACCATGTTTATGAAATCATGGGCTCACTTGTGCAAACATGGCGGTTTGTCCTTGGCAACAGAGCTAACACCATCCTACGACAGGGCGGTCACCAAGGACTTGGCTGGGTTGGAGGGAATCTTCCTGAACCATTGGATGAACCATGGCGGCCCAAACAACAAGAGCCTAAAGGTATGGGAACTCAAAACTCCCCCAGATATTGTACGAGGCAATTCGAGTTGAGTTGTGCAAAAGTCCAAAAGCTCAAGCAATTGATAACCACCATGCTGGAGGAGAAGAATCAACAAAAACAACCACTACTTCAATTATCAACTTATACAATAACATGTACCTACACGTGGGTTTAACATGAAACATTGACAGAGCGATGAGCAACATTGAATCTTCCCCTGAGGGGTTTAACATGCTCAGACGTATGGGGGTGGTTTCCACCACCCTAGGCTCCTTGTGGCCACCCCCAATTTTTTTTTAAAAAAATATATATAATTTTTTTAATCTTTTTATTTTTTTTTAGGACATATGAGTGGTGCTGACGTACCATTTCATTAAGTTTTGAATGAATTTTTAATAGAGGTATCATTTTGGTCTTTAAGAAAATCACAGATACTTCTTGTGATCCAAATGAAACTTTGAGGGGCAAAAAATAAAGAGCTGAAACCTTAAGGGGGCAATTTAGCATTTAACCCTAAAATAAATAAGAAAAGATGAAAGATGGGAGATGGGGAGAGGAGAGGAATAAAATAAAAAGAAAAAGAAATGACTAAATGAGGGATGGGAACAAATTTTTAGGGACGAAAATTTTTTGGGGGTTGAACACTAATTTTCGGAAGGGCCATTACATGTTTTTTTATTTATTTATTTTTTTCTTAAGGGTTTTTTTTTGGGTTGGGGTTGTCAGGGACCCCATCCCATAACCGTGGTGTTTGGTAAATGGGTTGGCTTAGACACTATAATTGATATAGACGGATGTGAAAAAAAAAAAAATAAGAATGTTTAGTATAAAAAAGTGAAAAAAGTGAAAAAATTTTGATTTGTAGTGATTTTTTTTATTTGAATAATAAAAAATAGTAAATGATGTAATATAAAAATTGAAAAAATTAAAATATTTTGATGTTATTTTTTTTAAAAAAATGGTCCACCCCTACAGTTGGAGCAGTTCCAAGAATGACAGGTGAAGCATGTTCCACACAAAGCCAATGAGGGGGCTGATAGTTTAGCAAAACTTGCATTACATTTACCAAATAAACAATTGTGGGTGGTAGATTTTTCTACCAGTATTCTTCCACATGTACTTGCGGGTGTTGTTAAACATCACGCCCGGCGTGATGCACACTAGGAAAATATAATTATTAAAAAAAAATAAAAAAAGTCTAGCGTGTATGACTTTTTATGTACGGCGGCGATCTTAGTATCATGGCCCTTTATTAGGTAGACGTAAGTTGTTGTATTTTGACTATTCTCAATGATTCATGTAAGAGGTTGGATCACCCCAGCTATCATGTGCCCATCATCCTTCCTTCATGGAAGTTTTGCAGTAAAGATGTGGACAGCACTCTATCCTCCCAATAAATTATCGTCTCTTTCTAAAATTGTCAAACATTTTGCTTTACGACCCACTATTGCATTACAGTACAAGTTCAAAGGGAATAACTGAGCAGTATGGAAGGGACACCCGACACACAGCAAGGACGAATTAACTGTACTACTTTTTTTTTTTTTTTTTTTTTTTTTTTTTTTTTTCTACATGTACTATTTATATGGCTATCATTGACATTTTTCATAAGGGTAAGCAATTTAATTTAAAAATCGCTTACTTACAAGAGTGGAATTATATTTTCAAAATAATTTGATCGACTACTTGCAAGAGCATTTCTTTGAGCGATCAATGGCACCCAATAACTCGGTGAAAGTAGTCGACGTTTTCCGGGTGTCGCCGCCACCAACCTCACCAGACTCGGCCAGCCCGAGCTCTCTTCCTTTCACCTTATTTGACATACTCTGGCTAAGATTCCCCCCTGTCCAGCGAGTTTTCTTCTATGAAATCCCTCCTACAAACGCACCCTTTTTGGATTCCATTCTTCCAAAACTCAAACACTCGCTCTCCCTCACCCTCCAACACTATCTCCCTCTTGCCGGAACCCTCACCTGGCCTAAGGACTCCCACAAACCCATCATCAACTACATAGAGGGCGATTCGGTTTCCTTCACTCTTGCTGAGTCCAGCGCCGACTTCTACCATCTCTCAGGGAACAATTGCTTTGTTGAAGCAGAGGAATACCATCCCCTCGTACCCCACTTGCCAACATCCCATGAGCAAGCCCAGGTGTTGGCGTTGCAAGTCACAATCTTCTCAAACTGCAGGTTTTGTATCGGAATCGCCGCACACCATGCTGTTCTCGACGGAAAAAGTTCAACCACGTTTATGAAATCGTGGGCTCACTTGTGCAAACATGGCGGTTTGTCAATGGTACCGGAGCTAACACCATCCTACGACAGGACGGTCATCAAGGACCCGGCTGGGCTGGAGGGAATCTTCCTGAACCATTGGATGAACCATGGCGGCGGCCCAAACAACAAGAGCCTAAAGGTATGGGAACTCAAAACTCCCCCGGATGTTGTACGAGGCACATTCGAGTTGAGTCGCGCAAAAATCCAAAAGCTCAGGCAATTGATAACCACCATGCTGGAGGAGAAGAATCAACAAAAACAGCCACTTCAATTATCAACATATACAATTACATGTGCCTACACGTGGGTTTGCTTGGCCAAGGCTGAAGGAGTAAGGGACGCCAAATTCATTATTGCCCTTAACGTGGACGCCAGAGGTCGAACGGAGGCTCCTATCCCTGCGACTTATTTTGGAAACTGCACTGGAGCTCGTGCACCGGTTGCGGAAAGAAATGAGCTATTGGGGGAAGATGGGGTAGTTGTTGCCGTAAATGCTATCCGTGAAGCTATAACAAGTTTGGATGATGGGGTCCTGAGTGGGGCTGAAAACTGGCTGCCGATGGTATTCGCTGTAAAGACTGACAGATTGGTTGGGATTGCCGGATCACCTCGGTTTGAGCTTTACAATACTGATTTTGGGTGGGGAAGGCCGAGGAAGGTGGAGATGATTTCCATAGATAGAACAGGAGCGATATGTCTTTCGGATAGTAGAGATGGTGGTGGAGGAATTGAAATAGGATTGGCTTTGAAGAAACAGGAAATGGAAGTTTTTGCTTCATTATTTTCCAGAGGTCTTGAAGCTCTTTAAAGTCGCATTAATCCTTGTAGGGCTATAGAGTCTGGAAGTTTGTTTTTTTAGTTTAATTTGTTGTTTCTGATCTTGTTTGGTATAGTCTGAGCTTGTTGAGTTGAAAACTTGGGTTCCACTGGATATGGAGCTTCGCCCCTTTTGTTTTTGTTTTCTTTTCAATCGGCGCAAAATGGTAGGTCGAGGAATAAAATGGTAATTAATTCGTATTGACCAATTGCCCTTGGTCAAAGTTTGAAAACCTAAATATATTCGTATGGAATATATTTATACCAGAGATTTTGTGAGTAATCGTGTAAGACTTAGATAATCTAGAATTCAAAATACAAGTGGATCGAAGAACTTCTATTAATTCACATATATCTAGAAGCTATCCATAGATACAATCTTATCTAGACTCTCTATTATTACAAGTGGGAGAATTCGTCTCATGTTGAATATCTTCACGTGTAACATGAGGTGAGAGAAAGACTATTTTATCTAAATTTTTGGAGCCTTTTGCCTGAATATATGGCTGAAATGGAGAGAATCTGTTTTGGGGTGGTCTTGGTCAGCCCAGTCACTCTCACTACAGAGTAATTAGCTTGATCAACGGTGTTAGGAAAAACCAATATTGATCAACACAATTACTGATGAAATAATAATGCTTGTTTATAACTCATCCTGAAGCTGAAAGTAATAAACTAAATGAAGAATCAATGCGATTTATTAAAAATCCATTTATTACACATTCCTAATTCCTATCAGGAATAATATATATATATATATATATGTGTGTGTGTGTGTGTGTGTGGCTTTGCAAACTGAAAATCCTGCTGCTGCTGCTCCCACTGCTCAATTGGTTGGAAACGCTTTTGTCGAGCAGTACTACCATATTCTTCACCACTCACCAGAATCGGTCCATAGATTCTATCAAGATTCAAGTGTGCTAAGCCGGCCTGATTGTAATGGTGTGATGACCTCAGTGACCTCCATGCAAGTATGTCATTTGCTTCACTGTCAATTGGGTGTATGTAAAATTGTTAGTGAGATGCCCCTGAAGTACAAGTTGGCATCAATTATTGTATATTGAATAGAAGAGCATTTATTCATAGTTCTTTATGTCACTATCACTACTGTTTCATGTTGGGTGACTAGTTCATCCTATGGTATGGAGAACTGCTTAAGCACTTACAGAAGTTCGATCTGATCATTTTTGCAATATCATACACTTGGACTGCTTTTCACATCAGTCTGTGGCTTTCGTTAGCTAAGAAACTGATTGATTTCACCAAGCACTACAAGGCTAACAGCTCTGTTATTTCTAGGCAACTGGCTTAGGTGAGATTCTAGCTACTCTCTCTCTACTCCCCCCCCCCCCCCCCCCCCCCCCCCCCCCCTCTACTGGATCCTCCTAATTTTAAAGAGAAATATTTTTTAATTGATTGTTAGTAAGCAATTTATGAGGTTTGTTTAACAACTATAAGTCAAACTTCAGCTAGTAAGCGCATTTCTTGTGCAGGGTATCCATGAGAAGATTATGTCCTTGGGGTAACTGTGTTAATAACTAGATGTTTAACGGGCAAGGATAACTTGAGAAGGAAATAGAAAAAATATATTTTTAGATAAAATAGAAAAAGAAACAAAAATTTAGATAATCGGGAATTAGTAGTTAATTATATGAAATCACCCTTACAGGATTGCAGCTACTTAGCACTCAATTCTAGCGAGGGATGAAGCTTTCACTTTCGCAGGCATGTTGGAGCTTTTCCTTTTTCTTTATCATCTCTTCCATGGAATTCCCGACATTAAAAAGGCATGGAAGCTCTATAATTGCAATGGAAAAAAGAGAAAGTTCTCATGTTTCACATAATTGCCATGGCAAAAACCAAGCTCATCTTCTCATATCTATAAATTTAACAAAAACATTGACTGCACTATGACCATGCATATATATATATGAATTTTTTGCTAACTTCAACGTTTTATCTATTTTTATTATATCATTTACTGTGGAAGAATCAACAACTGAGTTGGGTGAATATTCAGGTAGAAATTTGATAAAGATGCATCTTTCTTATCAACCATTCATTCAATTTAGATAATTATAAAGTCGTTTTTAGGTTTGTTGTATTGATTTCTGGTTGTTTTAATGCTCTTGTTAGGGCTGCCCGACCCTTGTTTTTACTTTTCATCTAATTTCCGCATTTCCTCTCCCCACTTTGAATTTTTTAAAAAAATAAAAAAATTATTCGGATGGTTTATAGGCTTATTTGCAACCTAATTCACCCTTTTAAAGATAGATCAGTCAAAATTTCACCAATCTCAAATTGATCATTTTTCATGTTGAAATTCTTCAGGCTCGACCTTTTTTTTTTTTTTTTTTCAAAAAATGATCATTTTTCATGTTGAAATTTGACGTGAAGCTGGCCCAATTCATTTTTGGGGTGGGGGCAAGTAGCCCAGTGTCGGTTCTATGATTTGGGAAAGGTCCCACGTACGGACTGGGCCTAATCCACCAAGATATGTCATGTGACTCATGTCAGTTATATTCTTGCTCTTTACCCACCAAGACTGGGCTGTGAAAGGTTTTAAACTTTTAATTGATGTATTCCAAGGGAAGGTTCCGTACAAAGAATGCACAAGGTGCGGAACTTCCGTATGTATTTAAGGAGGTATATGTTTTCAAGAAGTAGATCAATCCATCGGAATCATGCCTAATAAAGTGAAGGTCACTAGTTCGAATTCCCCTCCTCCCTCTTGTGCAGACATATAAAAAAAAATAAAAAAAAAGGAGATTTAATATTTTTTTCTGATGAATTTCACCGAAATATATTATATTGCTAATGTAGAAGCCGCCCATTATATTAATATAGACCAGCTAGATCCTAATTTCATTGTATTCTCCTTTCTAAAGTTTTGAAATGACCAACTCATAAAATACATATCATATTGCAAACTGCCAAGATAACAAGGATGAGGTGAAAGAGAATCGATTCATTTCTACTTTCTTTTTTTAAAAAAAATTAAAATTATTATTAAATACGTAACCTCGTATGGATTTTACATGTCAACTTTACAAATTTAATAATAATTTTAGAAAGTAAAAAAATAGAGAGACATCGATCATAAAAAAATATGTAGCATGTCTCGAGGTGAAATTGTATTCTTAGTGCTCTTGAATGTATAAGAGGATCATTGTAAAATACTTTGACGTTGAATAATTTCTATTGATGTAATGGAATATATTTATACAGGAGGTTTTGTGAGTAATCACGTAAGACTTAGATAATTTAGAATTCAAATTACAAATCTAGATAAGGTAGAATTCAAAATACAAGTGGATACAATCTCATCGAGACTCTCTATTATCACAAGTGAGAGAGTTCTTCTCTCTCATGTTGAATATCTTCACGTAACAGGAGATGAGGAGAGAGAAGGATGGGGTGATGTGGGTTTATAGTTATCACATTGTTCCCATTTTCAAAGATGAAAGATAAATTTATCTAAATTTTTGGAGCCTTTTGCCTGAATATATGGCTGAAATTAATGGAGAGAATCTGTTTGGGGCCAATTGAAGATTTGGAGTGAAATATTTTTGGATTGGAACCAGGTGTAGATGATAATGATGATTCGTGCATACAATCATTTTGATTCGAGATTCAATGGGATCGATGGTGAGTAAATTAAAGCTTTGCTTTTCGCGGGTCCTACTATATATCCTTTCCAATAGCCTCTTGCAAACTCATTGATCATGGTGAGGTGATCGAAGGTTCAGGTTCATCCTACCTACCTCTGGAGAAATAATAATTTGTAAAGAGAAATACTTTTTCGGTCAGTAGTTTCAGTAAAAGGAGGAGACGTGTAAAATTCATGGTTAAATCTGTGAGAAATATATGAGAATCTCATAAATTTAATAGTATATAAGTACAAAAAGGAAAGGTTGTGGGAAGCTCAAAAAGGAGCACCTTCTTCCGATCCTCTAATGGCACCCAATAATAGGAATCTCTCTCACCCTTTTTTTTTTCAACAGTAAAAGGGTGAGAGAGATTCATGGAAGTCAGAGACTTGGCCGGTGGTCTTGGTCAGCCCATTCACTCTCACTCCAGAGTAAGCTGCTTGATCAACGGTGTTAGGAAAAGCCAATATTGATCAACACAATTACTAATGAAATAATAATGCTTGTTTATAACTCATCCCGAAGCTAAAAGTAATAAACTAAATGCAGAATCAATGCGATTTATTAAAAATCCATTTATTAGACATTCCTAATTCCTATCAAGAATAATATATATATATATATACACACAAACGCACAATTTTAAATGCTAAAGTGCGATTTTAAAGGCTTAAATTGAAATTTTGCCAAACGATTACTTGTGTTTTAAAAAATAAATAATATTTTCAAATTGCACATTTTTAAATAACTATTTTTGAAATCACAAAAAAATCAACATACACGTTGATAGAGAAAACTGGGAAATAAATCATTTCTATTTCAAATTAAATGGAGATAAGCTATTTAAGCAAAAAAAGAAGAGCTTATAAAATCCATATATATCAGATTGCCAGTTGTGACAAGATAATAAGACAGATGTGGAATTGAATTCTTGGTGCCAACACGGCCACGCCACTCCACGTCTGATTTTTTATATATTTTAAAGAGAAATGTTTCATCTTACAAATTAATCATTAAATTTGTAGACTTATATATACCTTATCGTGAACTTCACAAATCTAATGATTAATATATTAAATTTACAGAAAAATATAGTTTAAATATAAAAAATTTATTGACTCATATCATTTCTCTATTTTAGAGTGTAAGTAGATTAATGGTGGGATCGCAGTTCAAGTAAAATTATCATGAGTAAATGTTGTTTTATTTTTTAACGGTTATTGAATGGGTCACTGCAGTTCAAGCAAATTTATCAGAAACATGTAGAAAAAGGTGCAGGATTATTGAATATTGACAAGCTTTTTTATATTTTTAGGGGCATGCAGGATCATTGGAGATTTCAAGTATAAATATTAAAACAATTACAAAAAGTATGGACGGCTCGATCTAATTCGATCATTCAAACCCAATCCCCGTCAGCTGCAACATTATTTTGTGCATTGAAATCTTAAATTCTTAAATTATGTAATTTATATTGTTTTTAAGCACAGAAATAATTAATTGAAAAATGTGTTAATTTATAATTTTAAAAAAATTGTAACAAATCCTGATCTTACCTGATGCTGGTTTTGACTATCCTCGATCGGTGCAACGTGCTTGATGTTTATAAAGAGTTGTTGGGCCATCGTCCTTTAAAGATGTCAGATGTGGGTAGCATTGTCTCCTCGCAAAAATTTAGCGTCTCTTGGCGAACAGCGAGGACGAATTAATTGCAGGAGTAGCCATTAAAGACATTGTTCAGAAGGGTGAGCAATTTAATTTAAAAATCGCTAGCTGGAATTACATTTTCAAAATAATTTGATCAAGAGCATTTCTTTGAGCGAGCGAGCTTCTTCCTGATCTAATGGCACCCAATAACTCGGTGAAAAATTGAAAATACTCGTGGTTTTCAGGGTATCGCCGCCACCAACCTCACCAGACTCGGCTAGCCCAAGCTCTCTTCCTCTCACCTTATTTGACATAATCTGGCTAAGAACCCCCCCAGCCCAGCAAGTTTTCTTCCATGAAATCTCTCCAACCAACGCACCCTTTTTGGATTCCATTCTTCCAAAACTCAAACACTCGCTCTCCCTCACCCTCCAACACTATCTCCCTCTTGCAGGAACCCTCACCTGGCCTAAGGCCTCCCACAAACCCGTCATCAACTACATAGAGGGCGATTCAGTTTCCTTCACTCTTGCTGAGTCCAGTGCCGAGTACTTGTACCAATATCTCTCAGCTGGGAACAATAATTGCTTGTTGAGGCATAGGAATAGATTTGGCTTACATGCTGTTATAAAGATAACACTTAATAACAGCATGTACGTATGCTGTAGTTTAATAAACGGTTAAGATTGAATTTTTTAAAATATTTCTTTATTTTCTCTTCCTTATTAAATGCTTCTAAAAATGAGTCAACTTTAAGATTCAATCTTAACCGTTGATTAAACTACAGTATACATGCTGTTATTAAAATAATAACATGTAAACCAAATCCAATCTAGCAAATGTGGCCCAACAATTTATGATGGATAACTCCGGGTTGTCACTGGTGATTTTTTTCAAAAAAGATGTGGTCCGGCCCAATAAATGAGCGTCTTTTTCTAAAACTGACGGACAGCAAAGGATGAATTAAATGCAGTACTAGCCGGCCCATCATAGACGGAAAAAATCTTCTCCATTTCAAAATCTCTCTATTTTCTCTATTTAGTGCATTTTAAAGGGTAGTGTTCATAAGGCTAAGCAATTTAATTTACAAGAGTGGAATTTGATCGACTACTTGCAAGAGCATTTCTTAATTTGCTTCTTCCTGATCTAATGGCACCCAATAACTCTGTGAAAATACTCGAGATTTTCCGGGTGTCGCCGCAACCAACATCACCAGACTCGGCTAGCCCAAGCTCTCTTCCTCTCACCTTATTTGACATATTCTGGCTAAGATGCCCCCCAGTCCAGCGAGTTTTCTTCTATGAAATCCCTCCTACAAACGCACCCTTTTTGGATTCCATTCTTCCAAATCTCAAACACTCGCTCTCCCACACCCTCCAACACTATCTCCCTCTTGCCGGAACCCTCACCTGGCCTAAGGACTCCCACAAACCCATCATCAACTACATAGAGGGCGATTCGGTTTCCTTCACTCTTGCTGAGTCCAGCGCCGACTTCTACCATCTCTCAGGGAACAATTGCTTTGTTGAAGCAGAGGAATACCATCCCCTCGTACCCCACTTGCCAACATCCCATGAGCAAGCCCAGGTGTTGGCGTTGCAAGTCACAATCTTCTCAAACTGCGGGTTTTGTATCGGAATCGCCGCACACCATGCTGTTCTCGACGGCAAAAGTTCAACCATGTTTATGAAATCATGGGCTCACTTGTGCAAACATGGCGGTTTGTCAATGGTACCGGAGCTAACACCATCCTACGACAGGACGGTCATCAAGGACCCGGCTGGGCTGGAGGGAATCTTCCTGAACCAGTGGATGAACCATGGCGGCCCAAACAACAAGAGCCTAAAGGAATGGGAACTCAAAACTCCCCCGGATGTTGTACGAGGCACATTCGAGTTGAGTCGCGCAAAAATCCAAAAGCTCAGGCAATTGATAACCACCATGCTGGAGGAGAAGAATCAACAAAAACAGCCACTTCAATTATCAACATATACAATAACATGTGCCTACACGTGGGTTTGCTTGGCCAAGGCTGAAGGAGTAAGGGACGCCAAATTCATTATTGGCATTAACGTGGACGCCAGACGTCGAATGGAGGCTCCTATCCCTGCGACTTATTTTGGAAACTGCATTGGAGGTCGTACACCGGTTGCGGAAAGAAATGATCTATTGGGGGAAGATGGGGTAGTTGTTGCCGTAAATGCTATCTGCGATGCTATAACAAGTTTGGATGATGGGGTCCTGAGTGGGGCTGAAAACTGGCTGCCGATGGTATTCGCTATAAAGACTGAGAGATTTGTTGGAATTGCCGGATCACCTCGGTTTGAGCTTTACAATACTGATTTTGGGTGGGGAAGGCCGAGGAAGGTGGGGATGATTTCCATAGATAGAACAGGAGCGATATGTCTTTCGGATAGTAGAGATGGTGGTGGAGGAATTGAAATAGAATTGGCTTTGAAGAAACAGGAAATGGGAGTTTTTGCTTCATTATTTTCCAGAGGTCTTGAAGCTCTGTAAAGTGTTATGAGAGGTGCCGTGGAGGACTATGCAGAGGTTTACTATTAGTTTGAGTCTTTTAGGATATATTGCATTAGATAATAGTGCATACTTATCAAGTTATCTTGTTATCAAGTCTTAGGAGTTATCTCTAGTAGTTTAAATTACAAATAATCCTTACGAGATTGAATTCAACGTGAATGAGTAAGTGTCAATTGTAGGAGTTGAATTTCAAGTTTTAGAACTCAACTCCAAGAAGTTTTAGTCCCCTCTATTTAAGGAGGTGATCGTTTAATAAGAATGCATGCAAATTATATTCTCAAACTCATGGTTTGGAAGAGACCTATAGGAACCTCTAAATCTCTTATACTAATTTCCCCTAATTTCCTCAACTTAGCACCATAGGTAAGAATAAGAAGCAAGATCCTGCTTCTTATCCTATAAAAACTCAAGTTACTCAGTCTGTTACGCAATCGCTTAACATAAACCTGACATGGGGCCAATTAGTTGGGTTTTTTTTTTTTTTTTTCTTCTTTTTCTTTTTTGCGTGTAATTTGTTGTTTCTGATCTTGTTTGGTAGAGTCTGAGCTTGTTAAGTTGAAAACTTGGGTTCCACTGGATATGGAGCTTCGCCCCTTTTGTTTTTGTTTTTGTTTTCTTTTAAATTAGTGTAGAATGGTGTGTCGAATTTCACATCAACGGTTATTTTCAAATTTGACTCGAAATAAAATGGTCATTAATTCATATGGGTCAATTGTCGTCGGTCAAAGTTTGAAAACGTAACTACAAATGAAGTAAAGAGTTTGAGGAATAAAGTGTAATTTTTTATTTTTTATTTTAATTTAACTACCACTTTACATAAATGCTATGATCCACTAGAGATTTTAAACATTCTCTTAACAAATAATTTTGGAGTTAAAATTAAGGGTTAAATGCAATTTTAGTATTTGTGGCTCCGTCTTGGTCTTAAAAGAGTAATGATGAGTTCTCTTAGAGTCATCTCAAATGTGATGTAGCATTTAAAATTACCATTGAATTTGAGATGATCATTATTGAATTTTGATCCGTTGGTAATTTTAAATACCACATCACATTTGGGATGATTCTAGTCCTTATTATATTATTACTCGTTTTAAAAAGTGTCACAAATGATACCTAACATTAGGTGAAATATCAATTTGGTACTTTCGTCCAATTTTTTAACGGGTGTTTTTGGCCAACTACCCCCAATTTTGGCCAGATTTGTTTTCTTTTTTTTTTTTTTTAATTTTTTAATTTACTTTTTTTATTGTTTTAGTATAAGATCAGGTAATGTTTTATTATTTTCACATATGAGGTGGCAAAAATATCATAGGTCACGCCTGTGATATATTAAGGTGGCGGGTGTCACGTCTTGAAAGAATAGTAGCGTGGACATGTATCAAAATAGACAAAACATGGACAGAAGTATCAAGTTTATATTTTGCCTAACGGCAGGTACTATTTATGGTTTTTGATGATCAAGAAACTTGGCTGTGCCCTTTTTATAATAGGTTTGTGGAATCACTCTCTCATATTTGCTTGGATTGTCATTTGGTTAGAATTCTTTGGAGAAGCTCCCCCTGGCCTCTCTTACTGTTGGTTTTCTCTTCCAGGCCTATTTCGGATTGGGTGATAGCTCTCCTTTCTCCAGTGGCTGTTCTTGGTATTCCTAAGGATGATGTGCACAAATTCTAGCTTTTTGCTTCTCTTACTATGGATTTTATTTGGAGATCTAAGAATTTGTTGATTCATGAAGGTAAGTAGCCTTCTTTGAGTAGAGCGATTCTTCAAATCTCCAATACCTTCAATCATCATAATAATGCTTGGAGAGATCTTGCTCTTCCTTCTGTTTGGACGCCTTTGGTAGCTAGTTGGATAAAAGGAAATTTTGATGTTGCGGTGAGAGGCTCATTTGCAGTTGTTGCAGTGGTGATCAATGATGAAAATGGTTCCATTTTTGCACCTACTACGCAGAAACTTGTTTGCATTGATGTTTTACAAGGTGAAGCTCATGCAGCCCTTTAGGTGGTTCGTTTGGCCGCTTCTATGGGTTTGGGTCCTATCTCGGTTGAAGGGGATGCTCTCATTGTTATTTTAGCTATTACTAGCCCTGCTCTTTTTTCTTCTTGGTTTTTTGTTAACTGTATTTATGATATTAGTTTAACTATTTCTTCCTTTTCTAAGTTGAAATGCTTTGAAAGTGTCTTGATGTGTCAATTTTATGGCACATGCTTTAGCTCAATGGGCCGCTTCTAATCGTGTTTTTGAAAGCATTTCCACAAAATCTTCCATTCTCTCTTCCATTTGGACCAAAAATGGAAAAAAGTAGAATGTAGCCCAGCACATCAACCATGGTTGAATCTTAGTAATACAATTTGGAAAGATGTTGGTTTCATGGGTGCTTTTATAAGGAGAAACAATGATTTCTTTTTCTTTTTCAAATAAAATTTTACCCACTTGAGGGAAGTACAAAAAATGTAAAAGGTGCGGAATTTCTATATGTATTTAAGGAATAAAACAATTTGAAAAAAAAAAAAAGAAAAGAAAAGAAAAGGTGATTTAAACAGAGCTTATAAAATTGAAAAATCCATACCAGATTGCAAGTTGTGACAAGGGACCTTGATACAAAGCACACGGCGTGCCACGCACACCGCGTGCTCTTTTGTTTCACCCTGTGACAAGATAACAAGGCTGACGTGGAATTGTATTCTTGCTATCTTGGTGCTAGCGCGGCCACGCCCCTCCGCATTTGGGACGGCAATTCAAGTAAAATGAATCATCATAAACATGGGAAAAGTTGTTTTATTTTTGAAGAAATTTTACTTTACACTCTTGAATTATAACGCGATTTGACATATCTCGAATTTTGAAAATTTTCAATTTGGACCCTGAAACTTTCAATTGCAATCAATTTTTGCCGTTAAAACTTTAAAAAAAACAAAATTATACATCAATTTTTTTTTATTAAAAAAAAAAAGAAAAAAATGGAAAAAAGAATTTTGAAAAAAAAAAAAAAAGGGGTCACAAGGTTGCCCAACCGTGGGTCACCTTGTGATTTTTTTTTTAATAATATTTTTTTTAAAAAAAAAAATATGAAATTAAGGGTATATTTGAAATTTTATAAAAAAGTCATGGATATAAATATCATTGTATCACTTTGAACGTTTAAATTTTGACGGAAAAGTTTAAATTAATTGTAATTGAAAGTTCAGGATTTCAAATTGAAAGGTTTCAAAGTTCAAAAAGTACGTAAAATCGCGTAGTAGTTCAAAAATTTAAAGTAAAATTTCCTTTTATTTTTTATTTTTTTAACAATTATTGAATGAGGTACAAGATCATTGAAGATTTAAAAGTGTAAATATTAAAATAAACAAAAACTAAAAGTATGGACGGCTGGATCTTGGATCATTCAAACCCAATCCGTTAGCTGTAACATTATTTAGTGCATTGAATATTTTGTCAGATCATCAAGAATTATGATTTTTTTAATATTCAATTAATTATATTAAAAATGTATTTTTATCCTCTAATATAATTAACTAATATTCAGTTCTAATGAATTATGTAGGATTCTGTTTCACGGATTGAGATGTGGATTGGGACACTATTTTTAAAATAATAAAATTTTAAATTCTTAAATTATGTAATTTATATGCTTTTAAGGAGAAACAATTGAAAAATGTTATATATTAAAAATAAGGTGTAGTAATTTATAATTTTAAAAAATTTGTATAAAATCCTGATCTTTCCCGACGACAATTTGGAAGTAAAAGTGTTAACTATCCTCAGTAGTTGGGCCACCCTATTGGGTATCATGTAAGTCATCGTCCTTTCTTTTTGTATTTGAAGATTTGGTCTCATAAATCCAGCAAATGTGGCCGAACAATTTTTGATGGATAAGATTTAGTTGGAGGAAAACTGCGGATTATATCGATGATTTAATTTTGAAAGAGAAATCTGCTATTTTTAATTTCATTGATAGATATATGAGAATGAATATTTTTTTCAGAAAAGATGTGGTCCCAATAAATGAGCGTCTATTTCTAAAACCGACGGACGGCAAAGGACGAATTAAATGCAGTACTAGCCGGCCCATCATAGACATTGTTCAGAAGGGTAAGTAATTTAATTTACAAGAGTGGAATTTGATCGACTACTTGCAAGAGCATTTCTTAATTTGCTTCTTCCTGATCTAATGGCACCTAATAACGGGGTGAAAATAGTCGAGGTTTTCCGGGTGTCGCCGCAACCAGCATCACCAGACTCGGCCAGCCCAAGCTCTCTTCCTCTCACCTTATTTGACTTACTCTGGCTAAGATTCCCCCCAGTCCAGCGAGTTTTCTTCTATGAAATCCCTCCTACAAACGCATCCTTCTTGGATTCCATTCTTCCAAAACTCAAACACTCGCTCTCCCTCACCCTCCAACACTATCTCCCTCTTGCCGGTACCCTCACTTGGCCTAAGGGCTCCCACAAACCCATCATCAACTACATAGAGGGCGATTCAGTTTCCTTCACTCTTGCTGAGTCAAGTGCCGACTTCTACCATCTCTCAGGGAACAATTGCTTTGTTGAAGCAGAGGAATACCATTCCCTCGTACCCCACTTGCCAACATCCCATGAACAAGCCACGGTGTTGTCGTTGCAAGTCACAATCTTCTCAAACTGCGGGTTTTGTATCGGAATCACCGCACACCATGCCGTTCTCGACGGCAAAAGTTCAACCATGTTTATGAAATCATGGGCTCACTTGTGCAAACATGGAGGCGACGACGGTTTATCCATGGTACCGGAGCTAACACCATCCTACGACAGGACGGTCATCAAGGACCCGGCTGGGCTGGAGGGAATCTTCATGAACCAGTGGATGAGCCATGGCGGCCCAAACAACAGGAGCCTAATGGTTTGGGAACTCAGAACTCCCCCAGATGTTGTACGAGGCACATTCGAGTTGAGTCGCGCAAAAATCCAAAAGCTCAGGCAATTGATAACCACCATGCTGGAGGAGAAGAATCAACAAAAACAGCTACTTCAATTATCAACATATACAGTAACATGTGCCTACACGTGGGCAGTGACGGATCCAGGATTTTCACTCATGGGGCATTTTTTTATGAATACAAAAATAAAATTAATTAAAAATATTAAAATAATAGTTAAATATAAAAAAATGACAAGCTCTTATTTGTAGATATGCTATTCGGATTTGGTCTCTGTCACTAGGATTATAATTGCACTTTTTTTTTTTTTTTTTTCTTTCTTTTTTTTTAAAAAATTTCTGGGCATATTTGCTAAATCTACTTCAACACTCATTTAAAATTTAATTTGAACTCAATAGAATCGTTGTTTTTATCTATAATATCAAATAACTACAATTATATATTTATATAATTAAAATATGAAACAAAAAGCCAAAAACTATATAAATTCATAAATAATTAAATATAAAAACAATTATCAAGAAGAAGCTGAATTAATAGCAATATAAAAATTAAAACAATCAATTGAAAAGAACAATTTAAATCTAAATCTAAAAATTTGATTCCATTTTACATGATTACATGCTTCAATTTTTTGTTGAAGTTATTATCAAGAATAGGCTGAATTACTAGCAATATAAATATTAAAATAATTCATTGTAAAGAATAATTTAAATCTAAATCTAAAAATTTAATTACATATTTACGCACCTCAATTTGGTGAAAGTATATAAGAATATATTTCATACATACAATTAAAATATATAACAAAAATTATATATATTTATAAAAAAATTAATTTAAAATAGAAATTTAAATATAAAAACTTAATCAATGTAAAAGTTGTCATAAAAATGTAAATTTACAAAATCAAAAGTTACTACTTCATCTCCATTTCTCTCCCCTTATAAGTCGTGCTTATTGGTTGAGAACTATACTTTAGGCTTTTTTCTTTTTTTTTTTCTTTTTTTAAGTTGTTTGTTTGCTTTATTTATTTATTTTTAGAGAAAAGGCTTTTGTTTTTAATCATTTTTTTCCTAATTAAACCAGCCGAGCCACTGGCCCATAATCCCATTGACGTTTTTTTTTCTTCTTTCCAAAGCCCACTTACTTGTAAACAAGAAAGAAGCTAAATTTTTTAACTGGTCCACAAAGAGTCAAAATAGCAAGGACATGATTGTCAATTTGCCTACAAACAGACCAAAGCTCACTTATTAAAACGGTGTGTTTAATTAAAGGGCATGGTTGTCAATTTGCGATCATCTTCTTCCTCTATCTTCTTCCTCATTTCATCCTGTAACTGAAAGTCTGAAAACTACAAGTGCAGCAGAAAAATTTCAACGTCCCAACACTGCATCAATCGTTTGCCCCGGATAACTGAGGCATAATCATGGCCGAAGGGGCTAAGATGGGGCATCATCATGGCTAAGGGGTATAAGAAATTTTTTTACCAAGGGGTAAGAAGAACTTTTATGCCCCCTCTCGACCCCCCTGGATCCGCCCCTGCACGTGGGTTTGCTTGGCCAAGGCTGAAGGAGTAAGGGACGCCAAATTCATTATTGGCATTAACGTGGACGCCAGACGTCGAATGGAGGCTCCTATCCCTGCGACTTATTTTGGAAACTGCACTGGACTTCGTACACCGGTTGCGGAAAGAAATGAGCTATTGGGGGAAGATGGGGTAGTTGTTGCTGTAAATGCTATCTGCGAAGCTATAACAAGTTTGGATGATGGGGTCCTGAGTGGGGCTGAAAACTGGCTGCCGATGGCATTCGCTACAAAGACTGAGAGATTGGTTGGAATTGCCGGATCACCTCGGTTTGAGCTTTACAATGCTGATTTTGGGTGGGGAAGGCCGAGGAAGGTGGAGATGATTTCCATAGATAGAACAGGAGCGATATGTCTTTCGGATAGTAGAGATGGTGGTGGAGGAATTGAAATAGGATTGGTTTTGAAGAAACAGGAAATGGAAGTTTTTGCTTCATTATTTTCCAGAGGTCTTGAAGCTCTTTAAAGTCGCATTAATCCTTGCAGGGCTATAAAGTCTGGAAGTTTGTTTTTTAGTGTAATTTGTTGTTTCTGATCTTGTTTGGTATAGTCTGAGCTTGTTGATCGAGTTGAAAATTTGGGTTCCACTGGATATGGAGCGTCGCCCCTTTTGTTTTTGTTTTCTTTTGAGCAATCAGTGTAAAATGGTGGGTCGAGGAATAAAATGGTAATTAATTCGTATGGACCAATTGCCCTTGGTCAAAGTTTGAAAACGTAACCACAAATGGTATGATTCACTAGAGATTTTAAACATTCTTGTAACACAGAATTTAGGAGTTAAAATTATGGGTTAGATGCGGTTTTAGTATTTCTGGTTTCATATTGGTTTTAAAAGGTGTCACAAATGATACTTAGTGTTAGGTGAAATATCAAATTTTTTTTTTTTAATTTGTTATATTATTTACTATGGAATCAACAATTGAGTTGGATGAATATTCAGAGAGAAATTTTACCACTTTAAAGATAGATCAGTCAAAATTTCACCAATCATATCATTTTTCTTGAAATTTTATGTGAAGCTTTTATATTAAAATAAAAAATAATAATAATAAAATAAAAAATAAAAAATAAAAACTAATTTGCATTTTTCCAGCTTCAATCCACCAAGCGGCCCAACCCATTTTTAGGGCGAGTAAGATTTCTCATAGACCACTAGTTTTATTGGGCCCAGTGTTGATTCTACGATTTGTGAAAGGTCCCACGGAGTAGGCTTAATCCTCCAAGACATGTCATGTTATACTCTTCATGATCTCTAACTCAGGAAGACAGCGTTTAGGGGTATAAACGAGTCGAGTTTGAGCAAGCTTTCCTTGTTCAGCTTAAACTTCAAGTATTTTTAAACGGCTTAAAAAGCGAGCTTGCATATGAGCATCTGCTAAGTCAATATAACAAGACACTTATTTTCTAAGAGAGGGGATATGCATCATTTTATAGATAAACAAACTTGGGGATTTGTGTTTTCTTAGTAATATGGAACAAGTTAATATGTTGTATTCAGACTGTATTGGGACAACACCCTTACAAAAAAATATTTTTTCAACGTCTTTCTCTCAATCTCCCTCACCAGTCATAGCGCATCTTCCACCTAAACTTTTATTTCTCATTCTCTCACTCTCGCTCACCAGACAGGTAGTGATAGTGTTTGGGTCTGTTTGATTCTTCAATAGTTTATGTCTTTCACAATCTCCCTCAATAGTTTCAGCTTGATTCTTTTTCATTTCGTTTGGGTCTGCTTAAATTGAATCGGGGTTTTTTTAATGATTGCTCTCTCGATCTCTTTCTTTGATCATGAAAGGTCTAGAATTTTTCATTTTCTAACGCTTAAATATAAATGCAATTTCAAGATTTTAATAATTTTGAGATTTATAATTAATTATGTATTACTGTGTTTATATATATATATATATATATATATATATATATAGACACACACACACACACAAGCTTGCTCACGAGCCTAATCGAGTCTAACCGAGCTTGCTTTGTTTAGTATTCGAGTCAAGATTTGTTTTCAAGAAGCGTTTCATTTAATAATCGAGTTGAGTATGAGCCGAGCCGATCTCGAGCATGCTCGCGAGCGGCTTGCTCACTTAACACCCCTATCTGGGCTGAAATAAAATCAAGCTTGAGGGACAGGTTGGATCACAGAGAAATGTGAGAACTGAACTACGATGGAGATGGAATTTAGGAAGTTTATTATTAGAGAAAATTACAATTTACCCTCCTAAAGTTGACAGCATTTTTTAATTCGAACATCAAAGTTTTAATTTTTGCAATCTACCCCCATAAAGTTTCAATTTTTTTCAATTCGACCAATATTATTCCAAAATTCCCATATTGCCCCTAATTTTTTTTTTTTTTATGAAAAATAAAAAATAAAAATTGGGGGGGGAGGGGGGGTGCAAAAATGGCCAGATGGCCCCCCAATTTTTTTTTAAATTTTTTTTATAAAAAATAAAAATTAGGGGCAATATGGGAAGTTTTGGACACAATTTGTCAAATTGCAAAAATTTGAAACTTTGGAGGGGTAGATTGCAAAAATTGAAACTTTGGTATTCGAATTGAAAAACGCTATCAACTTTGGAGAGGTAAACTGTAATTTTCCCTTATTATTATTAGTTTTTTATGGAATGTTTTTATCGTTGTTTTGAGAAATGAGTTAGGCTCACAAATTTTTTCATAATATCAGAGCTTACCACATGACGAATGAGGCCTACACTACTTACCCCGTTACAAGGATCAAGAAAAATATTGGCCTGCATGTGAGAGAGGGTGTTGAGGAATAATGCTACAATATTGCGTGAACAAGATCTTGGGCATGTTTATAAGGAATGGACAACCCTCTCTTATCGAACCGATTTAATGAGATGAATTAGGCTCATAAATTTCTTCAAAAAAGTCTAGAAATAATCGATTTGATATTTTGAACCATACCTCGTTAAGAGATTTCTCTTCCTCCTTGCCCAAAAATATCAAGGCATTAGAGTATGATCTGGCCGTTATAATTTTTTGTAGATTTTTTTATTTTATTTTTTTATGACTGATACGCTCGTTTTCTAGGGCCTAATGGAGACTCTACAAACCATATGAGAAAAAGTTGAATGTAGCCCAGCACATCAGCCATGGTTGAATCTTAGTAATACAATTTGGAAAGATGTTGGTTTGATGCATGGGTGCTTTTATAAGGGGAAACAATGATTTTTTTTTTTTTTTTTTCAAATAAAATTTACCCACTTGAGGGAAGTACAAAGAATGTAAAAGGTGCCGAATTTCTATATATAATTAATGAGATAAAAAAAATTTTGAAAAAAAAAAAGGGGGAGCTTATAAAATCCATATCAGATTGCAAGTTGTGACAAGATAACAAGAAGGCTGATGTGGAATTGTATTCTCGGTGCCAATGCGGCCACGCCACGAGATTTGCTACAATACATTTTCTTCGCCATCTCTCCCACCATCTTTTCTCTTTTAACATCTTGATAATTAAAAACAAAAATCAAGAGAGATGAGATGGTGAGCCAGGCGAGGAGAATGCAAAAAAGCATTTGCTACCACGCCACCCCTCCAGCTGATTTTTTTTATATATTTTAAAGGGTCGGTCATGGTGGTGCATTGGACGGCGCGCGGTTCAAGAAAAATTATCATAAACATGGGGAAACGTTGTTTTTTTTTTTTTGGACGATTATTGAATTGGTCACCGCAGTTCAAGCAAATTTCTCAGAAACATGTGGGAAAAGGACTTCTTTTTATATTTTTAGGATTATTGAATGAGGTGCAGGATCATTGAAGATTTCAAGTGTAAATATTAAAACAAAAAAGTATGGGCGGCTCGATCTTCGATCATCCAAACCCAACCCGTCGATCAGCTGCAACATTATTTTTCTTTGAGCGAGCTTCTTCCTGATCTAATGGCACCCAATAACTCGGTGAAAATACTCGAGGTTTTCCGGGTGTCGCCGCCACCAACCTCGCCAGACTCGGCCAGCCCAAGCTCTCTTCCTCTCACCTTATTTGACATATTCTGGCTAAGATTCCCCCCAGTCCAGCGAGTTTTCTTCTATGAAATCTCTCCAACCAACGCACCCTTTTTGCATTCCATTCTTCCAAAACTCAAACACTCGCTCTCCCTCGCCCTCCAACACTATCACCCTCTTGCCGGAACCCTCACCTGGCCTAAGGACTCCCACAAACCCATCATCAACTACATAGAGGGCGATTCAGTTTCCTTCACTCTTGCTGAGTCAAGTGCCGACTTCTACCATCTCTCAGGGAACAATTGTTTTGTTGAAGCAGAGGAATACCATTCCCTCGTACCCCACTTGCCAACATCCCATGAACAAGCCACGGTGTTGTCGTTGCAAGTCACAATCTTCTCAAACTGCGGGTTTTGTATCGGAATCACCGCACACCATGCCGTTCTCGACGGCAAAAGTTCAACCATGTTTATGAAATCATGGGCTCACTTGTGCAAACATGGCGGAGACGGTTTGTCAATGGTACCGGAGCTAACACCATCCTACGACAGGACAGTCATCAAGGACCCGGCTGGGCTGGAGGGAATCTTCCTGAATCAGTGGATGAACCATGGCGGCCCAAACAACAAGAGCCTAATGGTATGGGAAGTCAAAGCTCCCCTGGATGTTGTACGAGGCACATTCGAGTTGAGTCTTACAAAAATCCAAAAGCTCAGGCAATTGATTATAACCACCGCGCTGGAGGAGAAGAATGAACAAAAACAACCACTACTTCAATTATCAACTTATACAATAACATGTGCCTACACATGGGTTTGTCTAGCCAAGGCAGAAGGAGTAAGGGACGCCAAATTCCTTCTTGGCATTAACGTGAACGCCAGGCGTCGAATGGAGGCTCCTCTCCCTGCGACTTATTTTGGAAACTGCATTGGATCTCGTGCGTCGATTGCGGAGAGAAATGAGCTATTGGGGGAAGAGGGGGTGGCTGTGGCGGTAAAGGCTATCGGCGAAGCTATAACAAGTTTGGATGATGGGGTCCTGATTGGGGCTGAAAACTGGCTACCGAAGGTTTTCGCTGCAACGACTGATGGTCCTAGATTTGTTGGCATTGCCGGGTCACCTCGGTTTGAGCTTTACAACACTGATTTTGGGTGGGGAAGGCCAAGGAAGGTGGAGATGATTTCCATAGATGGAACAGGAGCTATGTGTCTTTCGGATAGTAGGGAGGGCGGTGGAGGAATTGAAATTGGATTGGTTTTGAAGAAACAGGAAATGGAAGTTTTTGCATCATTATTTTCCAGAGGTCTTGAAGCCTTGTAAGGCCGCATTAATCCTTGCAAGGTTACTTATGTTCAGGAGACAAGGTGCAAATTACTCGGGTTTTGTTTTTTGTTTAATTTGTTGTTTCTGATCTTGTTTGGTAGAGTCTGAGCTAGCTTGTTCATGAGTTGAAAACTTGGGTTCCTTTTGTTTTTGTTTTCTTTTCAGTCAGTGTAAAATGGAGGGTCGAATTTCACATTTCAAATTTGACTCGGAATAAAATGGTAATTAATTCGTATGGACCAATTGCCGTACGCTGGTCAAAGTTTGAAAACCTAACTACAAATGAAGGAGAGTTAAAATTATGGGTTAAATGCAGTTTTAGGGCCAAAATCAAAATAGCCATTTTGGTTTTAAAATGTGTAAGTGCCAAATATCAACTTGATACTTCTATCTAGGTTCTGGCAAATTCTTTAACAAAGCTCCATGTCGTCGCATTTAAAAACGTAAACATCAGTCCATATTTAAGCCAACTCAACATATCATATTATAATAATGACATAGCCGTATATCACATGTGATACTTATTTTTTTGATGCTATGTACGGACTGCAAAAAATAATTAAAAATTATTAACTCAACATTTGTTTTTTTTCACGTTGGCCCTTGGGGCTGGCTGGTTGGCCATTGGGGGTGGCCGACCACCCCCAATTTTGGCTAGATTTTTATTTTTTTATTTTCTTTTTATTTTAGTATAAGTTTAGAAGGATTAGTAATTCACGTAGATTTGATAGTTTATAAAACACTATAATAAGTGCTAAGTTTTATATTGATTATTTACTATGTGAAATTGAGTTTTACTTTTATAAATGATTTTAAAAAAATTTCAAATTAATTAACCATTTAAAAATAATATTGTATATGTGACTAACATTTTTCCCTTCCTATCATGAAAATACCCAAATTTTCTAACATCAACTTGAATGGGCAACATGTTTTGCTTATCGACGCCTTATTGTCAGACATTAGGATTTCGATCCGCATAATTTGAAAATGGTGCAATGAAGTAAACTTTCCCTCAAAACCTAACCATCCATGCCACTTTTTTTTTTTTTTTTTTGAAACTGGGTATTCTTCATTCAAAATGAGAAAGAAATACAGAGAGCCTTGGCTCTATAAAGAGAGGTCATTACCCTCTAACTGAACAATATTTGAGATACAAGACGGGATCTCCTCAATCCAAATATTATCCATAATAAGCTTTGACGCCTCCTTCGCCAGTCCATGTGCTGCATTATTTTCTTCGCGCTTGGCGTGGCGAATCTTCCATTGTCGAAGGGTTCTTAGCACTGTCTTTATATCCTCCACGATATGCCCATACCTGAGCCAATTTGGATCTCTCTCTCCGATTGCCTTCACCACAGAAAGTGAATCCCCTTCAAGAATTATGTCATAGAAACCAAGGTCCCTGCATAGGTCGACTGCATGCAGAGCGGCCAAAGCTTCTCCCGCAGCTGGATCATAGACAGCCATGAAGGATTTACTTTGGGCCGCTAGAACTCGACCCGCTGCATCTCTAATAATCACGCCGATTCCCATACATTTCCTTTCAGATGAGATTGCAATGTCCTAATTAACTTTGTAGAACCCGGACGGAGGGGCCTGCCATTTCATGCCCGTTTCTCCTCTCCCTACCTCGGCCTGGGTCAGCTCCTTTTCATTTGCCTGTGTGTATTGTAAGAGGCCTTCCCTAGCTGTATTAGCTATGACACTTGGGTGAATGAACTCACCTCCATGCACAACGGAGTTCCGCCTCCTCCAAATTCCCCGGATTGTTAGAGCCAATAGATTTAGATCTTCCCCAGACAACTGGACCGTCATCTCCTCAAAGAAATCCTTGAAATCACTATAGCTCCTGGTACATTTTTGGAGCTTACGGCTACTGGTACCCCAAACGTCTTGAGCTGAAGGGCATGCCCACAGTATATGATGGACCGTTTCTTTCTCACTGCAGCAGAAGATGCAACGATCCTCCTCAATAAGCCCTCTTTTTCTGAGGTTTTCCTTAGTAGGGAGAATGTTTTTACAGGCCCTCCATAAAAATACTTTGGAAGAGTTTGGTACATTTAAACCCCATATGATTTTCCAGATTGCTAACCTTCTGCCTTGACTTGAGCTCTCCCCTTTCCCCCTCTCTTGACGTTCCTTCTCAAGGTGGTAAGCACTTTTGACAGAAAATTCCCCCGAATTTGTTGGATACCATATCAGTTTATCCGGCTGATGGTATTTGCTAAGTGGAATATTGCAAATTAAATCTGCCTCCTCAGGATCGAAAATTGTCCTCACCAGAGTTTCATTCCATCTAACCGGATTCTCTTCTAAGAGTTCCACCACTTTTGCTTCCTCTGACAGCAACGTGCAATGGGATTGGATGGAGAAAGTGGATGGTCTTGGGAGCCATCTGTCTCCCCAGATTGAAACTGATCGCCCGTCACCAATCCTCCAAAAACACCCTTCTTGGAATAAATCCCTGCCTGCTAGTATACTACGCCAAGCGTAAGAAGGCTTATTCCTCACCTTTGCTGACATAAAATTTCCCCGATAAAAATACTTAGCAGAGATAATCTTGCCCGCCAAACTCTGCGGGTTCTGCATTAATCTCCAGCTTTGTTTTGCTAACATAGCTTTATTAAAACAAACAATGTCTCTGAACCCCATTCCTCCTTTTTCTTTAGCAAGGCTCATTTTTTCCCAACTTAGCCAGTGAATTTTCTTTTCTTTCTCGGTATGTCCCCACCAGAATTGTTGCATTAGCCTATTTAAATCCTTGCAAAGCTCTTTGGGTAGCAAAAATATGCTCATGCTGTACGTTGGTATTGCCTGCACCACTGCTTTTAGTAAAACCTTCCTCCCAGCTTGTGAAAGAAAATTAACCTTCCAGTCTAATAATTTTCTTTTCACCTTATCCTTCAAAAACAAAAACTCCCTTGTTCGAGATTTCCCCACGAGAGCGGGTAGACCCAAATAAGAGTCATAGCGTTGTGATGCTGGAACATTTATCAGAGATAGGATACTTTCACGTACATCCTGGGGCGTATTTCTGCTGAAAAATACTGCCGTTTTATCCTTATTCAGACGTTGCCCCGAGGCTCTCTCATAGGTATCCAATAATTTTGCTAACTGTCCCCAATCCTGCGTTGTAGCCTTACAGAAAAGGAGGCTATCGTCAGCAAAAAATAAATGATTTATCTTCATACCTCGCGGAGATGTTGGGACCCCCCCCAATAAGCCTGTGCTCTCGGCATGCTGGAAATGTGTGCTTAGAACCTCCGCACATAGGATGAACAGGTATGGAGAGAGAGGGTCACCCTGGCGAATTCCTCTGGATGGTGAGAAATTGTCCACTGGTACTCCATTAATCAAAATGGAGTAAGATACTGTCGTGACACATTGCATCACCATTTTGATCCATTTTTCAGAGAAACCCATCTTTCTCATTACCTTCTCCAAAAAAATCCACTCCACCCTGTCGTACGCTTTGCTCATATCCAATTTTAGCGCCATTTATCCCACACGACCATACATCCTAGAATGCATAGTGTGTAGTGTTTCATAGGCAACTAAAATGTTATCCGAGATCAGCCTACCTGGAATAAAGGCGGACTGATTGCTCGAAATAATATGAGGGAGCAGAAGCTTTAACCTATTTGCCAAAATCTTAGAAAGAATTTTATACAGGACATTGCACAATGAAATAGGTCTAAAATCAGAAACCACAACAGAATTTGATTTTTTTGGAACAAGAGCAATATACGTAGAGTTTACAGCTGGGGCAAGAACACCTGAGGAGAAAAAATTATGTATAGCTTCAAATACCTCCTCTCCCACAACAGCAAAATTATCTTGGAAAAAGCCTGCTGGAAATCCGTCTGGACCCGGGGATTTTAGAGGCGCCATTTGGTTAAGAGCCAAGCTGACTTCCTCTCTAGAGACGGCATTTTCCAGACCTGCATTCATTTCAGCTGTTATTCTTGTTGATAAGAGATCCAGTGCTTCATCAACCCCTGTCGGGTTCGACGTGGTGAGGATTCCCCTGAAATAGGAAATAAACGCAGCTTCAATGGTTGCGGGTGTATCACAAATTTTCCCCTCCAGATCAACAATACTAGTTATAGTGTTGGCCCTTCTCCTCTCCGTAGCACATGCATGAAAAAACTTAGAATTCTTATCCCCGTGCTTCAGCCAATTTACTTTCGCTCTTTGTTGCCATTTCATCTCTTCTTCTTCCATAACGTCATTTGCCTTAGACTGAAGAGCCCGAATCTCATCAAGATCCCATGGTACCTCTTCTTCTTGACGGAAAAGAGAAGTTAGTCTGCCACTTTCTTAAATACATTGGTTTTTGCTTTTGTTTTGGGGGCACCGAAAAAGAGAAGTTAGTCTGCACGAAGACGAAGACAAGAGGGTGAAGAAGAGCCCAATGAGAGGAAGAAAATGGAGGAAAAAGAGAGTTTTGAGTTGCCACACATGAATTTACTGGCATGAGTTGTAATCTCTTTCTTTTATCATGTTCTCACTTTTGTGTGTTACGGCTAGAAAATTGTGCAAAAGAAAATTCCTCATTGCTTGTGTGAAAGTGACATTTATTGGGTTTTTGGTGTTTGAATATCGATTTATCTTTGTCGTGATAATATTTTTAAATCGCACATTTTAAATTATTATTTTTGAAATCGCAAATTCAAACTGACCCTTAACAAAAGCCAAAAACATGAAGGAAAAACTGTTGTTAATTTACAAAAATCAACATACAAGTTAGTTAATAGAGAAAACTTGAAGATGGATCCTCTCCATTTTCAAATTGAATGGAGATCGATGAGCCATTTAATCAAAAAGACGTGAAAGTTGGGACAAAACTGTCTTCAACTTTTTAAATTGGGACAATAGTGTCCCATTCTTTAATTTAGCCTAACCAGCTCTTCTCCATTTCATCTATTGATAATATTATTGATGGCAAAACTTATTATTCCAATACATAAGGCTAGCTATATATGAAAATTGAAAGGTAATAAAATTCTCCTAACAATGAAAATAAAACAAACTAATTATGAAAATACTTGGTTGGTATTACCAAAGGAAATCTAAAGATGGAAGTTACTCAAATAATCAGTAAAATCCCAATCTAAAATAGAATTTAATAAAATTGATCTTTGTGTCAACTAAATATGGTTGAAAATCAGTTGGGATCATGACAAATTCTTTCCTCATGTATTAATTTCACTGTCAAGAACCGAACAAAAATCTTCTTAAACTGCACTTTGTTATAGACCATCTTTTTATTCTCTTTTTATCCTTTTAAAATTGATGTGGCTTTCAAAATCACTATTAGATTAAAATTCAAGTATGATTCATCTAAAATTTAATAGTAATTTTAAAAGCCACATCAACTTTAAGAGGATAAAAAAATGGTCCCTAGCATTACTCATAAATTAATCTCGTCCAACGTAAAGTATTTATATGTTGTAATCCACTCTAGGCTTCGTTGAGTGGCACATGATATATTTAGTAAATTCATGTGGAAGTCTTTTAGATGCAGATAACCAAGTTCAATGAAAAAGTTTAGAAGGGTATAATTACATATCTTATGATTTGAGTGGTAAAAGATTATAGCTAACCGCTCTAGCAAAATTCCCACATTCATCAATGGAAAACGAATATAAGGCCCGCAAACGGCCTGTTATTTATTTTAGTAGAGGTTGGAAGTAGCTCAAAAAATGGCACCCAATAACTCGGTGAAAATACTTGAGGTTTTCCGGGTGACACCACCACCAACCTCACCAGACTCAGCCAGCCCAAACTCTCTTCCTCTCACATTCTTAATTTGACATATTCTTGCTAAGATTCCCCCCGGCCAGTCCAGCGAGTTTTCTTCTATGAAATCAATCCTACCAACGCACCCTTCTTGGATTCCGTTCTTCCAAAACTCAAACACTCGCTCTCCCTTACCCTCCAACACTATCTCCCCCTTGCCGGTACCCTCACTTGGCCTAAGGAGTCTCACAAACCCATCATCAACTACGTAGAGAGGCGATTCGGTTTCCTTCATTCGGATTTTGCATTGGAATCACCGCACACCATGCAGTTCTCGACGGCAAAAGTTCAACCATGTTTATCAAATCATGGGCTCACTTGTGCAAACATGGCGGTTTGTCCTTGGTACCGGAGCTAACACCATCCTACGACAGGACGGTCATCAAGGACCCTGCCGGGCTGGAGGGAATCTTCCTGAACCAGTGGATGAACCATAACGGTCCAAACAACAAGAGCCTAATAGTATGGGAACTCAAAACTCCACCGGATGTTGTACGAGGCACATTCGAGTTGACTCAATCAAAACTGCAAAATCTCAGGCAATTGATCATAACCACCGCGCTGGAGGAGAAGAATGAACAAAAACAACTACTACTTCACTTATCAACTTTTGCAATAACATGTGCCTACACGTGGGTTTGTCTAGCCAAGGCAGAAGGAGTAGGGGACACCAAATACCTTCTTGGCATTAATGTGGACGCCAGGCGTCGACTGGAGGCTCCTATCCCTGGGAATTATTTTGGAAACTGCATGGGACGTCGTGTACCGGTTGCGGAGAGAAATGAGATGTTGGGGGAAGATGGCGTGGCTGTGGCCGTCAAGGCTTTCAGCGAAGCTATAATAAGCTAGTTTGGATGATGGGTCCTGAGTGGGGCTGAAAACTGGCTGCCGATGGTGTTCGCTAAGAAGATTGATAGCCCTAGATATGTTGGCATTGCCGAATGCCGGGTCACCTCGGTTTGAGCTTTACAGCACTGATTTTGGGTGGGGAAGGCCAAGGAAGGTGGAGATGATTTCCACAGATGGAACAGGAGCTATGTGTCTTTCGGATAGTAGAGATGGCGGTGGAGGAATTGAAATAGGATTGGTTTTGAAGAAACATGATCAAATGGAAGCTTTTGCTTCATTATTTTCCAAAGGTATTGAAGCTCCGTAAAAGCAAATAATTTTAGAAGTTCATCTTCTATTATTTTTTGTCCTTCGAAAAATGAGGTGACTTTGAAAATTATTATTAGATCAAAATTCAATAATGATCAATATAATTACACGCTCAATGATAATTTTAAGAATCATATTATTTTTGAAAAAACACCCAAAAATCACAAAAATAACATAAAAGTGAATTCTAATATTACTCGCATTGCTTGCAAGATTACGTATGTTCAGGGACAAGGGGCGGGCCAATTAGTTAGGCTATATATAATAGGATAGTAAGAGATTTTAATGTTTTTCACAACTTGGTTTAACATATTTGCACGCAGAGCACGCTTATAAAAAAAATATATATAATTCTATTTTAGTAGTACAATATTTGAATACAATTATTAAGAAAAAAATCAAATCAATATTAATAATTAAAAAAAAAAAAAAAATCCTTAGCTTGCTACAGTTCGAGAGAGCGCTAATTTGGCACTAAATCATCAAACTAGTACTACCATGTCCTTTCAAATTATAAAAACTTGCCAATATTTCTCCTAAATCCGTAAAAATATAAAAATAAGTCTAATATATATCTTTATAAATTAATTCGAAAAAAGAAAGAAAAAGAAAACCGCTATTTTTCTCGGCACCAAATTAAACACAAGCTAGTGGATACAACTATCTGGGGAAGATTGCAGAGGTTTGCCCCCACCCAAAGTGTTCAATGGGAGCTTTTGTGGCGTGGAGATTGCAGAGGTTGACCTTATAACAGATGTGAACCTTGGGAGCTTCCTGGTATATCTGTCCATCTCATATCAAGAAAAAATGATTATATATATGGCCAGCCTGATTTTCATTTTCTTAGGTACGTAGTGATGATACAATCATGGGATTCTCGTGTATACTTGTTGCTTGATGTGGTCAAGGATATTTGCATCCTTGTGGGAATAGGTATCGACAATTTTAAGGAGATAATACTGTCTTAATTTAAGGTTTGAAGAGAAATTATAAATTGAATAGTAGTCTGAGAAGGGTAAGATGACTTTACACTTTAGTCCAAACTTGTAACATGATTCTTAATACAAGTTTCCAATTTAATTCATACCGGCCCTCATATTTTTCTTTCTTTTTGGAAAAAAAATCATACCCTCATCTTAATCAACTGTTAAGTGGGAAGGAAAAACATGTATAATAACCAAATAATCTATAAAAAAATAAAATAAAATAAATAAATAAATAAAATCCCAACTAATTAAACCGCACACCAAAGAGAAAAATCCAGAAATCTTCTTCTAGAAACACAACTGCAAAACTCCCAGAAACTAACCCCACAAAAGCTACCAAACAAAACCTACAGAAAGCAGCCCACTTTGGTATGCATAATAAGGGCCACTGAAAATGAGCATAAGATAGTTCACTTAAGTTAGTGCGGCCCTAATAAAGGCCCACTGAAATGAACATAACATGCATGCTTCATCTAATTTAGTTTGTGGAGTAAGAAAAGGTATTCAAGTGGAAGAATATTATATCAATCCACCACAATTATCAATCGTTTTCTATATCGTTGTCAAACCATATTGAGTTTCATCTTCTTTGTTAAAAAATTATCTTTTGTGTGTGTGTGTTAGAACATTAAATCAAGCATAAACGGTATTATAATTAGTGTTAAATACTTTATTCCCCCTTTGGTTTAATTTTTTTTTAATTTTTTGTTCCCTAATGTTTACTTTTTATCGCATGAGCTAACTTGGGTTTGCCTAAAGACGGAGATGAAAATTCCGTCCAAAATTTGATGGAACGCCACGTATGCACCAATAACAAATTTTGACGCATGTCAATCTAATTAATTAAAAAAATAATATTTTTTTAAAAAAAATTAAAAACATTAAAAATTATATTTAATTAATTTTTTTTTTTTAAAAAAAAAAAGTTTGGGTGTGGCTGTAGCTACCCCCATCTGGCCGGTCACCACCCCCACAGCCCATGGTGGTAGTTCGGCCACCCCCAAATACCATCTGCACCGACCTACCATCCCTGTGATGCACGTAAGACTGCCATAGAGGAGAAGCTGCTGCTTCAGGTGCTTCTGCTGGACGATATCCCTCATATTGCTTCTAGTGATCATCATCGGCACAGTCATTGGAATCATATTCCTCATTAGGGGTGGGCATCGGGGGAATCGGTGACGGTAGGGGGTTTTCCGCCTACCGTCTCGACTTTGTCGGTGAAGTCGGTAATTTCACCGACTTCATCTCGACCAAGTTAATTTCGACCGTTACCGTTACCGTCACCGAATAATCGGTAACGGTCGGTAACTTGTTAGAGAAAGAGAGCTCCGGTTAGAGAGAGAGAGAGAAAGCTTCATGGGGTAGAGAGGCCCGATTTGTCTATTCTTCTTCGCTGCTTCGCGGGCTGGCATATCGCAAAAACTAGAAAGTCGGTTCTTCAAGAACTGTTTGTGTTTCTTCGTATCGCAAACAAGGACAAGCAAGAACGTTCTTGCTTGGAAAGAGCAAATGACGGAGAGAAAAGAGAGAGATAAGACGTGCCAAAGAAAACGTGTGCAGTAGGCTTAGCACTCTAACCAATGACCATAATAAAAAAGTGTGCATAATAAATAAATATTTTAATAAAATATAAAAGAAGACAAAAAAAAAAAAAAAAAACATGTGGTCATAAAAAAAGTGTCCAGAGTTTACTTTGCACCCCACCCAATGCATTATAAACAAATATTTGAATAAAAAACAAAACATCCACCAATATCAGGTTACTCAGGTAGAAGATATGGCTTAAAAGATAGACGTGAAGTAAGAAAAGCAAACTAAGTTTTGTATAAAAGTAAAAAAAAATGCTATTTGATTGCATATTAACTAAAAAACTTGTTACATTCAACAAAGAGGTTTCTGTCTTAAAAAAAAAAAAGCTCTTTGGTTGCATTCCGCAACAAAGAGCTTTTTGTTGCATAATACTATGCTAGCTACGTCATTGTTTTTAGAAATAGAAACAAAAGCTTTTTTGTTTATTATTTGTAGTTTGTAAGGGCTTTTGCATTTGCACTATATATATATATATATAATAAATGAAAGTATTGCTGAATTTTTTTTTTTTTTTTAAGAGCATTCTTAATGGAGAAGCTATATTTTTATGTAAAATGACTTTTTAAAATTCACTTTTATCTAGTTTAATTAAACCATTTTTAAATGTCTCCACATCCGATTAACTATATTTCTATTTATTCTATTAAAATATTATTAAAAGTAATAAAATTTTTGAGAAAAAGAGAATATGTGAGAGGAAAAATGTAAAAAAGAAAACATGCAGAGAAAAAGTAAGAAAAGATTTGAGAAAAAGAGAAAACAGGTAAGAGAAACAATGAAAAATAAAATAGCTCTATTGAAAAGTGCTGCTACATTTAGTTTTTTTTTTAGCTCTTCTAATCAAATATCTATTTTAGGTTTTTTTTTTTTGCTAATCCAATGTAGGGAGTTTTTAAACATTTGAAGAGCTATTTTAAATAAAAGTAACATTTGGCTCTTCCATTGAAAATGCTCTTAGTTCTTTCAATCAAATATCTATTTTACATTTTTTTTTGCTAATTCAATGTAGTGAGTTTTTTAAACATTTAAAGAGTTATTTTAGATAAAAGTAATATTTAGCTATTCCATTTAACTACTCAAAAACTCATCTCTTTTATTTTAGCTACTCATTTGCTTTATTCTCTTTAAATAATAGTTTTTAATTTTTTAATTTTTTAATTTTTTCACTTTTCTCTCTCCCACTCTCACACGCACGGCACCCATATTCTCTCTCTGGAACAGAACCATAGCTTTGAACCAAATTCAGCTTGGCCTTTTCTCTCTCTCACTCACGGCCTTCTATTTGAACAAAGGAAGTGGGTTTGGGTCAAAAGGGTCCTCTTGTATGGCGTTGGAGATGAGCAAGATAAAGGGGATGGTGAGTCGATTGGGTCTTCCTGTCTTGACTGGGATTTGATTTGATGCATTTTTTTCTCTTCGATCGGGTCTGTTGATTTCTTCTTATGCTTTTCTTTTTGTTGTTGGGATTTGATTTGATTGACTTTCACTTTGGTTTTGGGGGTATGTTTTGAGTGAAGGAATTGAATTGGGTATGTGGGTTTTGCATATTTTTCTACGGTAAATGTTGGTATAGGCGAGCTAGTTTGGTGGTGGAGATGGAGAAGTTGCAGCTGCAGAGTCGGTTTTAAAAAAATTACAATAGTAGCGGTTCGGTTCGGTTCGAAAACCGATTTCAAAAATATCATTTCGCCTATCGACCGACCTGGTGTCGGTAGGGTGATTTCTTGCCGTCTACCGGCCGCCGGTTGTCGGTGGCGGCTCGAGTTCGGTGCGGTGACGGACGATATGCGGCCGGTGGGCGGCAGGCGGCCAATCTGCACAGCCCTATTCCTCATGTTCCAACCAAATTAAGTTTCCCAAGTTCTCATTCGACAAATTGCAGAGAGTCATGATACAACTTACGCCGGCGTGCTTCAACAGTGAAGCACGCCAGGCTAAATTTTTTTTTTTAAAAAAAAAAAAAATTAAAATAATAAAATAATAAAAAAAAAAAAATCACGTCCGGCGTGCTTCACTGTTGAAGCACGCCGGGCGTGCTCAATATCTTTACCCAATTGGCAGATAACCCAATTCATTTTTTCAAACCCATTCGGGTGGCTAATGCGTTTGGGGGTGGCTGAACCACTCCCATCGGCCGTGCCACCCCCAAACCAGCCAGATGGGGGTGGCCCACCCCATGGCCAAAGGGGGTGGCCAGACACCCCTAAATTTTTTTATTATTATTATTATTTTTTAAAAAAATTAATTAAATATAATTTTTTAATGTTTTTAATTTTAAAAAAAAATTATCTTTTTAATTAATTAGATGGACACATGTCAATTTATTATTGGTGCTGATGTAGCATTTTGTCAAATTTTGGACGGAATCTAAAATTACTCATTTTTAGAGCGACACAAAAAGGGTATAAGAGAGACTTTTAGAATTATACCTTAGTCTTAGTTTGGGATTATGATTTTAAAATGTATATAATTTTTAAAAGTATAGTTAAGTGTTTAGTAAAATAATAATTTGATCATTAAAATCGCAATTTAATCTTTAATGTTATGTATTTTCATAAATAAATAAAAAAAAACAAAACAAAAACTAACCCCACAGGAAGGGACCCAAAACAAAACACCTAAACAACAAAGAATCTTTAAAAAAAATAAAAAATAAAAGACACCAACTAATTAAACCGCACACCAAAGAGAAAAATCCTGAAATCTTCTTCTAGAAACACAACTGCAAAAGCTACCAAACAAAACCTAGAGAAAGCAGCCCACTTTGGGATCCCGTCCGCACGGTAACAAGGTATGCCTAATGAGGGCCACTGAAAATGAGCATAAGATAGTTCACTAACTATAAAAGTTAGTGCGGCCCTAATAAAGGCCCACTGAAATGAACATAACATGCTTCACCTAATTTAGTTTGTGGAATAAGAAAATGTATTCAAGTGGAAGAATATTATATCAATCCACCGCAATTATCAATCGTTTTCTATATCATTGTCAAACCATATTGAGTTTCATCTTCTTTGTTACCATTTATCTTTTGTGTTTGTGTGTTAGAACATTAAATCAAAGCATAAACGTACGGTATTATAATTAATTAAGCAAGTGGAGATGTAATATCGTACATAACCATAGAGGGCATGTTCAGATTCAGGTCCCTTCCAATTTGTTCAATCCATGTCCCTCGTTCAAAATGAATAGCATAAATTGAGTCATAAAAAAAATTAAAAAAAATAGAAAGAAGTTTAGGTCACTCCTCATCTCTTGAGGTGATGATGATCAATCACCCAAAGGAAGTGTTTAATTTATTAGGTTGGCCAATTACCACCACTAAGGTTGTGGTTGGAGAATTATGATCATCTCAAGTTCATTTGAACGAGATAATATCCAGTTAATTATATTAAAACGCTATTTTTATCACATCAAAAATTGAAAAAGACAAAAATACCCTTCCAACCGCCACTTCCTCATCCTTGAAAGCCTTATCTTTTTTTTTTTTTTTTTTTTTTTTGAGGCCAACCACCCTTCACCTTTGAGAGGGTAGTCGGCAACCCCATAACTAGCTTGAAAGTAGCAATCACCCCTTAAAGCCTTTTTGTTTTTGTTTTTGTGACCGACCACCCCTCATCCTTTTAAGAGGGTGGCAGACTATATTCACTAGAGGCGACATGATGGTTGAACACTCTCTCGAGGATGGTGGTATGAATAATTCTAGAAGTTCCTCTTATGCCACTTAAAAAATGAGGTGACTTTTAAAATTACTATTTGATCAAAATCCAATAATGATCAATCAATCACAAGCCCAATAGTGATTTTAAAAATCACATAATCCTTGGAGACTAAGGACACGAGAGTGACACAATAGAAACTTGTAGTATTACTCTGGTTGCTCAGCTCAAGTGCCTCATTAGTGTGATTAACCGAGTAATGCTACTAGTCATTTTTGTGTCCCTCCAAAAATGATGTGCCTCTTAAAATCATCATTGAGCATGTGATTAATTATTATTAAATTTTAATTAAATAATAATTTTAAGAACCACATCATTCTTGAAGGGACACAAAATTACCATCCTCACCCGTTGAAGGTGTGGTCAACCACCCATGACTACCTTAAGAGTAGTCTACCACTCTTTGGCTAAAGCCGTTATGTTTTTGTGATCCATCACTCCTCAGCCTTGGATAGGATGGTTGACTTTCTTTAGGGTGATTGGATGGTTGGTTGGACAATCTATTGAAGATGGTCGCCCAGGTCAAATGCTTACTTGTCCCTCAAAAGGAGAAGCTGACATGGTCTGATGATGATCACTTCTTTAACTTTTTTTTCTTTCTTTTTTTTTTTTTTTTTTTTAAAAAAAGGATGTTTATACGGCTTAATTCAGATCTTCATTTTAAATAAATGTCTTAGATTCAACGTAAATCTCTGTAGTCGAAGAGGGCTCAGTACGTGGGATTGAGATTTCCTCCAATCGGGGAGAAATTAGAAATTTTCTAATTATTAATCGTGACCTTTCATTTTAACTTCAATGGTCTATAAATATCAACTACTTTTGTATAACTGAAGCATTAAATGCAACATTTTGTTTAACCAAAATTTAAATGATTTTATAGACTATTAGATTTTAAATAAAGGATTACAATTAACAATTAGATAATTTTTAATTTCTCTCCAATTAAAAAGGATTGAGATCCATTGCCTCTTTAGATTCAACGTAAATTTCTATAGTCTAAGAGGGCTAGTACGTGCGACAGGTTAACAATACAACCCGCGAGGGTTAACCAGCCATTAATTCAGCAAAAAGTTGAGGATGCCTAATCCAAAGGAATGATTCGAGTGAATGACTTTATTGTAATTTCTCCAAAATAAAAGAAATCGTACAGAATAAATCGGATATGCATATTTCGGACGCCTTTATAATCATACCATTGGCTCTCGTTCAGCAGCAGCCTTCGCCCACAAGTAGTTCAATTCCTCTTAAGAGTGGCGGTGAGATGGTGGGAGGAGAAAGAGATGAGAGAAAGAGTAGGGGTCCATTTCTGGCACTACTCCTAGTGATGCTGATGATTTTGCTGCGCACCACAAATTGCGGAGCGACAAGTTCAATAACAAAGGATAACGGCACCTCTCTTTAATTACCATGCCCGCATGGACGAACCAGAGTGGATGTTTGATTCAGAAATAACCAGAATGCTCGCCAGCAAGGATCCCGTCAATCCTCTGGTCGCGAGTAAACAAGCAATCCCTTGTGACCGAGGTACGCAGTATGGAAAGTGCCTTCCGAAACCCAATCCTCCTCCTAAAAAGCCAGAACATTGTCCCAATGCCTACAACCGCAATTGCTAGACATTAATATTCATATCTACTACATAAGATTTCTATCCAAATCTGCTTAATTAAATAATGTCATGATCATCTTGAATAACGATGAATTTAATCATTTCTTCTTCTTTTTTTTTTGTCATTTTAACTCGCATAAATGAGATCTTGCAATCTCAATAGTAGATTGGAGAGACATTGTGAAAAATTGAAACACAAAGAAGAAGTATTGCAAAAATAATGATAATTTGAGGAGGGTGAATAGAGTTAATTACCTTTTTTCTTTTTTTCTTTTTCTTTTTTTTCTAGTCAATTCATGATTCTGGAATCTATAATGTCGATCGAGTCTAAGCCTATGAGTGTCTTCGAAACAAAATAAAGGTCAGCTTGAAGGCTTATGGGATGTGTTGATGAATATGCATGCGTGTGATGCTTAAGGCAATAATCTTGTTGCAATGAGTAGTGGATTTGGAGAGGAAAGTATGAAGTGTGTATCTTCTCATCTTTAGAGGTTTTTATAGTATTTCTCACTTTCATAAGGATCCCCTCTTGTCCATGGGTTCTGCCATGTGTCATTTCATGATTGGGTAGTACGAGGGTTGTGCAGGACATCCGGTCACCAACACTAGCTAGGCATGTTACTTCTGGTTTGATGCCATGTCATGCTTAATCATGCAAAGCGTAATTAATGAGTCCCATTCCTATGTCAATTTGGAATTAAGTGGCAGGTGAAATTATAGTTTAATCTTTAAAATTACAATTTAATTTTTTTAATTGTTATGTTTTTTTAAAACACACCCACTTACGAGTAATTCTAGATGGACTACTTATGTCTTATTAAGAATGATGTGGCTATTAAAATCACATTTTGATCAAAATTCAAGAATGATCAATCATAAGTCCAATGGTGATTTTAATAGCCACACCATTCTTAGTAAGACACAAATAAGCCACGTAGAATTACTCCACACTTACCTGTGATTTGAAAACACACTTATTTTTACGTTTTCAAATTGCAATTTTTCTAAAACGACATTCCAAACAATACATTAATTTTCTGTGATATAATTTAAAATCGCAATTTTTATCTAAGCGCCCTAACTTACCACTTGACTAGTAAGGGAAATTGCAGTGTACAAGCATACTCTAATAAGGCCGTTAAAATTTAAAGGATAATTATGACACGAAAACTGTTAGGCAATGAATTTGTATGATGCCTAATTATCCAATTCATGAAGTTTTGGTTAGGTTATGAACTTAGAGTTGCTTATTTTAGGATTTGGTATTAATGTTTTATCTAGATTGATAATGTCAAACAAGGTATGCATAATAAGGGCCACAGAAAATGAGCACAACATATTTCACTTAACTTATAATTAGTGCGACCCTAATAAAGGCCCAATGAAACGAAGATAACATGCTTCACCTAATTTACTTAGTGGACTAAGAGTCCTATCATGCCAGCACAGGAAAAGTATTCAAGTGGGAGAATATGATCAACCATTTTCTTCATAATTGTCAAACCGTGTTGAGTTTTATCATCTTCGTTACTATTTATCTTTTGTGTGTGTTAGAACATTAAAACAAAGCATCAGCTTTATCATAATTAAGAAAGTGGAGATGTGATATTGTACAAAACCATAGAGGGCATGTTAAGATGGAGTTTTCCGAAAATCTTTTTCAATACATGTCTTTAGTTTAAAATGAATGACCTAAATTGAGCCACCTAAATATTATAAATTGAAAAAAGTTAAATGGTGGCTGGACCACTTTATCCGGCTATCCCTCGACTCAAAGCGGGTGATCAATCAACCAAAGGGGGTGTTTGGGCAAGCCAACCACCATTAAAGTAATAGTTAAGGTTGTCCGACAATACTCTCACTTATTAAAAGGGTAGTAACCAGTATCCCCTTAAAGCTTTTGTTCTTTTTTTGCCGCACATCATCATTTGAACGAGAAACCGACTACTCATTAGAGGTGATAGGATGATTGGCCACTCTCTTGAGGATGGTCGCTCACCCCAAGCACTTCTTGGGGTAGCTAACCATTCCTTCAAAAGGTGATGATGGTTGGAAATGGATCATCTTCACTTCATTTGTATCTTTCTATTTACTGTATTTAGAGGGTAATATTGTTTTTTTATTTTTGAGTAAATTTCTTAGACAAATTTATTATTTTAAATGAACTAAATAAATACAGATCAAATGGAAAGAAATAGAGAACCCTTTTCCACGATGGTTTGGTCACACCCTTAAATTCTTTTGGTTTTTATATTTTTAAATTTTTAAATTTTTATGCTTTTAAGGCTTTAATAATTTTAGATTTTTATCCCACACCGGCCATCACGTGAAGGGGCTTTATTGTCATTTTGCCGAAATAAAAGATAAATCGCACGGAAAAAATCTGATATGCATCTTTCGGGCGTCTTTAAAATCATACCGTTCTCAATTCTCGTGATTCACCACCACCAGCCTTCGCCCACAGCAAGTTCCTCCCAAGACTCCCCACAGAGGCGCTGAGATGGTGGGCGAAACAGTAAACGGAAAGAGGGGTCCCTTTCCGGCACTCCTAGTGATGCTCTTGATTTTGCTGCACACCGGGCATTGTGGAGCGACTACTTCAATAACGAAGAACAACGCCAGCTACCGTTACGACGGCCGCATGGACGAGCCAGAGTTTATGTTTGATTCGGAAATAAGCAGAATGCTCGCCGGCAGGGATCCCGTCACCGACGGCACTAAAAAGGGGAATAAACAAGCAGTTGATTGTAGCCGAGGTCAGCAGTATGGAAGCTGCCTTCCGAAATCCAATGAACCTCGTCGACCAGAAACGTGTAACAAATTCAAACGCGATTGCTAGACATAAATATTCATATCTACTACGTAAGAATTATGTCCAGCCCTGCTTAAATAATGTCTGAAATGTGCTTTTCTTTTTCTTTTTTCTTTTTTCATTTTTACTTTGCTTCTATATATCTATTTTTTCCTTTTATCGTGTTGGCAGTTCAAATGTATGTTTGATGGCCAGTGTGAACGCTTTTGCTTATGAGCTTATCCTTGTATCGCTTTGCTTCTATATATATATCGTTATCAAATGGAGGGTATGTGAGTCCAAGCCGATGAGTGTCTGAAAAACATAATAAATACCAGCTTAAAGGCTTACTGGTCGGGTGTATAGACGGAGATGCATGCGATGTTTAAGTCAATAATCTTGTTACATGAGTAATGAAATTGGAGATGAAAGTATGAAGTGTGTACCTTCTCATCTTTGAAGGTTTTATGTCTTTCTAATGTTCTTAAGGATCCCCCTCTTCTCTATGGGCCCGGGAGCCCTGCCAAGTGTCATTCCATGATTGAGTTAGTATGGAATATTGGTTTGTGCATGGTGTCCGGTCACCAACTCCGGCGAGGCATATCCCTCGATGTGTCTTCCGGAGGTCTGCACAAATTCCGGCAGCATTAAACGCTTCCTTATTGGTTCCGGTATAGCATTGTCGGACTTGTCGTCTTTAGGAGATGGGCTTGGTTAAGGTTATTGGGTCGAGACTGGATTCTGTGCTTCGCGGTTCTTCTGTACTCCTCATGAGGTAAGTTGATCGGATTGCTAAGTTGGCATTATTACCTTTGGCGGGCTTAGGGTCTGGTCTTGTGGGGCTCTTAGGCCCAAGCACATTCAGAACAACATATTGTGCACCTAAGATGCAAAGGAGAGTCCACTCTCACTCATTCCTTGCAAAATATCTTACTGATTTGATTGTCTTTTGCAATGAAATAATCATGAGTTAATTTAAAAAACAATCATTGGAAGAAAAAAAAAACACTTCACTTCCAAAGTATAACCATTTTGTTATTTGTACATTTAAAGTTTAAAAAGTGACATTCAGACCTACAATTCATACGAAATTTAGGTCACTTGGCCTTTGCGTGACGTTTTTTAGCACAATCTCCTCAAAATGCCACTAGTTTTGAATCTCTTTACACTTGCGTGGCCATGTCTTTCTTAAAGAAAAGTTTATATAAACCTTTTCGTTTATATAATTTTGTTATGTATTTACTTTTTTTTTTTTGGTATTTATGGATTAGAATAATGGAATAGAATGAAAAGGGTTGAATGGGATGAAAATAATGGATTGTATTGAATGTAAATGGGTTATTGAGATGCTTGAGTCCTATTACAAAGTAATGACTTCAGAATTATCTATTTCCATCAACTCTAAACAACTATGGATCCCTTTAACTACTCTAAAAGAAAACCTATTACTGTTGGGTCCAACTATTATTCAGTTATAGTACTAAACTCACTACTATTATATCCATTACAAATTTACTTATTGACTAATCAAAGTATTTGAATCCTAAACTTCATAGGTTCCTCCCTTCCACGTTTAGAAAAAGATTAAGAGATCAATATAAAAGTTTAATAAGTTATGTGGATTGTTTTTTTTTTTTTTTTTTTTTTTAACATGTCCACACAAAGGGAGGAAAATGAGTGAAGAACATTCGAACTAGTGACCACTACTTCATAAGGTGTAGTTCTCAGCCGATGAAACTACCCATTAAAAATGGTTAAATTAATATTCCTTGCCAATCTTGCACCAAACTCATAAACTTGCACCCTGGGAAACTATAAGTCTATAACGGCTTTGAAAAACAACCGAAAAATAGCTTGCAAGTTATAAGAGCTTGAAAAAAATGCTTTAGAGGTTAGAACCATTATAAAATAGATCATTTCATTCACATTTCATTTAATTTCTAACGGTACTAACATGTCATACCAATAAAATTTTTTTTAAAAAAAAATAATAATAAAGATGAATATAAAACAAAAAGAAATTTTTAATTTTTAATTAACAAAAAAAATTATTTTTTTTGGGCTAACTACCCCATTTTTTTTTTTCAAATTTTTTATATTTATATTTTAATTTTTTATTAGGGAGCACGTGTCACCTTTTGATTTGGTATGATGTGACAACACTAATAAAAATGTAACGAAAGATGGACATGATGATCTATTTTATAACAATTATGTCTTTAAGGTTTAAATTGATCAAGTTTAAGCTTTAGAGAATAATTTGATAAAAATGTATCAGGAGAATGTGGCAAACTTTTAGAAAATTAGTGGCACTAATGGTATAATAGACATTTAGTATTAATCTAAGGACATAAATTTTATTTAAATCAGTATAGAAGAGATTTAATGTAACTTTTAAATGTTTATAGACACTTGACACTATTTTAAATGAGTTAGAGGATATTTCTTCCGGATTGGTTTAGAGGAAATTTTTATTCTTAACCTAATATCAAATACTCATAAGGATATGTAGAATTCTAACCCTAAAACAACTTGATAGAAAAAAAAAAAAAAAAAAAAAGGGGGGGGGAGCAATCTTTTAGAAACATATCAATCATATCCAATAATAACACCGTAACACATATTCCACATGAGATTCCATAAAGTTTTTTTTCTTTTTGACATTATTTTAAGACATCAACTAAATACTCTTGAAAAGCTATTTCAAAAAAAAATTGATCTTTGTTGTTATTATATTGAAACTGGACAAACTGTACGAAAAGTAACCTGAGATAAACTAAATCCTCGTCCAAATAGTGGGATTTATAATTGGACAAACTGCACAAAAAGGAACCCGACATGTGTTAAGAAGAGTATTCGAGTGTGGGAAGATACATTTATACATCATACTCCAGAGGTAGCTCTCAGGCTCGCCCTTTTTGGTGCTCTCGTTCTGTGTGTGTGCAGTCCTTTGGTGAAGGCACTGTACCATCTCGTCGTAGCCAATCGTCGTTACTTGCAAGCTCAAACATTTCCAGTTAGAGGTACTCTCGGAATCTTTTTCTTTTTGAGATATTTGTATGTGGTATTTAATGGGTTTGTTGTTGTTGTATTGTTTAGCATTTTATTTGCTCAATCTTGTTGTAAAATTAATATATTTTTCCTACTTTTTATTGTTAATTTAGCTTTCCTTACTTGGTTTTCTTTGTACGATCAGGCATTGTTATGCGCAATGAAGAGCTTAGTTTTTGTTTTTTTTTTTTAATTTTTAATTTTTAATTTTTTTTTTATTATGGATATTTATTTATTTATTGCTTTTTAAAATTTAATTCATATTCGCTATGAATTTTGGGGAAGAACGTGTCTTCATTTATCGATATACTTTGTTTCCTCGAATGGGTTTTCTTTATTTTGTGTGTTTGAAGTTTGGTTTAGGGTTTAGATTTTGGATATTGTTCTGGTTGGATCCCGGGAATGTACTGACGTTGCTTTGAAAATCGGTATTTTTTCCGAATTTTTGTGCCGGATTTTGATGCCTGTCAGATCACGAAGTTACATATTTTCTGATTCTCAGTTTTCTGATTTATTTTTTAATTATTTATTTATTTATGTATTTTTTCCTGGTCTTTACCGTAATGTGGCTATATCATTAACAAAACCTGATTCTGTCCTTTTGAATAATGTGTTTGTTTTATATCACTTGCTCTTTTTGCTGCGGTGGCAATATCAATAGGCTGTTTTTTTTGGCCGTCACTGGTGATTTATTTAATGTTAGTTTACTTGGTCCCCTTAATTAGTTCGCACAGTATTTTGGCTTTTGTTTCCTTTTGCAAGTTTGAATTGCCTCCCCCTTTTTTTTTCTTTGTTGGGGAGGGATTAAAAGAGTTCAATTTGAGCTTCTTGGTTTATGTGCATTCCAACTTACAATTTGATTCAACTAAGCCTTAATCCCAACTAATTGGGGTTGACTACATGGATCCCTTAACAAGACCGGCCCTCTCCAGGGCCACACATATGAAAATCCAACATGAAAACATATGCTTGAAACACTTTTGAAACACTTTTGAAACTGATAAAAGTGTTTGGGAATGCAAATCAACCGCGTTCTTGTGGGATCTGCTTGTTTGGAGGTTGTAACCTTTTTAAGTGTCCTATCCCAATGCATCCGCCAGCACACTGTGACAAAAGAGATAATAGCAGTCATCTTAATTTTTATTATAGTTTTGATCTTTATCAGGTAACATTGTGGGTTATTATATTTGTTAGTGCCAATTTTTCGAAATATTTAAGGTGCAAAGATATCTTGCTGGTTTTTGCAAGCCTGTTGATTGTTTAGGTGCTTAAAGAATGTTGGTGATTTCATTGTGACTAGAATTAAGGTTTCTTTGTCTCATTTATCTGTTGGACCTAGATGTTCAATGTTTAATCTATTCAAATTATTAGTTCCACAGGATGTGGAGATAATTTTTGAGTAATAATAGTTTTTTTATTAGATTTTTTTTTTTTTTTTTACTAACAAAAAAAATTCTTGTGCTGGCATTTCAGCAGAATGGCTTTGCAAACTGAAAATCCTCCTGCTGCTGCTCCCACTGCTCAATTGGTTGGAAACGCTTTTGTCGAGCAGTACTACCATATTCTTCACCACTCACCAGAATCGGTCCATAGATTCTATCAAGATTCAAGTGTGCTAAGCCGGCCTGATTGTAATGGTGTGATGACCTCAGTGACCTCCATGCAAGTATGTCATTTGCTTCACTGTCAATTGGGTGTATGTAAAATTGTTAGTGAGATGCCCCTCAAGTACAAGTTGGCATCAATTATTGTATATTGAATAGAAGAGCATTTATTCATAGTTCTTTATGTCACTATCACTGTTTCATGTTGGGTGACTAGTTCATCCTATGGTATGGAGAACTGGTTAAGCACTTACAAAAGTTTTGATCATTTTTGCAATATCATACACTTGGACTGCTTTTCACATCAGTCTGGCTTTTGTTAGCTAAGAAACTGCTTGATTTCACCAAGCACTAGAAGGCTAACAGCTCTGTTATTTCTAGGCAACTGGCTTAGGTGTGATTCTAGCTAATGACTTAGTGTAGAATAATTTGTTGCAAGTTCAACAAATCCATCTTAAGGATAATTTGAAGTCAGAGAAATGGAAATTCTATCTCTTGATGTGCAAAGATTAATGGACTATTTGCTGGTAATTTACTAATATTCCAATCAGGAAATAAAATTTCACTAGTAAACAACAGTTACAATCTAATCTTTTTCCTTTTTTACCCTAGCCATAATAAAACCGCAAACAATGTGCTGGAAAGTTGTAGTTTTGTTGCATTATAATGTCAACTCTTACATAAAACATTAAGACCGTTCTTATTTCCTCTATAGCACAAATCCGTTGAGGATGTAATATTTATCATTCATGATGGTAAGTAATACTGTTGATGATGGGAATTTGACAATACTACAGATTTAACTGATTATAGATTTTCTTTACAGGCTTGCAAAAACTGCAACTTGTATCATAGCTTCATAGCTACTCTCTCTCTCTCTCTCTCTCTCGCTCTCCACCCCCACCCCCCCCCCCCCCCCCCCTCTCTCCCTTCCTCTACTGGATCCTCCTAATTTAAAAGAGAAATATTTTTTAATTGATTGGTAGTAAACAATTTATGAGGTTTGTTTAACAACTATCAGTCAAACTTCAGCTAGTAAGCGCATTTCTTGAGCAGGGTATCCATGAGAAGATTATGTCCTTGGAATACAAAGACTATAAGGCAGAGATAAAGACTGCAGATGCTCAGAAGTCTTACAAGGATGGAGTAACTGTGTTAGTAACTGGATGTTTAACGGGCAAGGATAACTTGAGAAGGAAATTTGCACAATCATTTTTTCTTGCTCCACAGGACAATGGATACTTCGTCCTTAATGATGTTTTTAGGTATGTAGAAGATGATGAACCTTTGGATGACCATGCCGTTAATGGAGTTGATGATGTGACAACTGTCCCCTTAAACCCTGATCGAGGTAAGGTTATACTACTGCTATTATTCATCTTTGTTCTTCATTTGGACACTGCATCAGGAATTTCTTTAACCTTGTATTGAAGTTTTGTTTGCAGAGCCAATTCATATTTCTGATCCTCCTGCAACAAATCCGGAAACTTCTACTGTAGAAGAGGATCAAAACGTTGTTGAGAAATCTCATGACCCATCCCAGCATGAGAGACAGTTGGCTACTGAAAAAGAGGCTATTCCACAACCTAAATCTCATTCAAATGGTAATGATGTTTCCACAGCTGTAGAGTCATCTTCTTCTTCAGGCCAAGATGATGCTCCCAAGAAGTCTTATGCATCAATTGTGAGTTCATGGCCAAAGACTTTTGTCTAGCTAGCGTTGGCTTTTAGAATTATCTCTTGAACTTTAAACTATATTATATGTTCTTGTAGGTTAAAGTAACAAGAGGAAGTTCAGGGCTTACTAAAGTTTATGTACCTACTAATACTATAAAGGTGGTTTCTAAAACACCGGAGAACCTGACACTTGGGTTGGCGGTACCTAATTCAGTTCCTGAAGCATCAGCTCCAAGTAGCGTTGGTACACCTGAAAGTAGCAATACTCAAGAGGAAGGTATGCTTCTCTTTGTTGTCCATTTTCCTGTGTTTGTATAACTTATACAATACATTGCGGTCTTTTCATGGAAGCTCAGCTTTGAATTTTGTAAGTTCCTTATATATGATACAAAGTTTTGTGTATCTTTACTCATTAAATTGAAGATCACATATAAGAGATTGCAATGATGGGACTCTTAGGGTTATTATGCTTGCTTTCTGGATTGGTGTCTTAGTTGTCCTGCTTCTCATATCTTGTTGCCACTTTAAATAGCCACATTCTAACGCTTGCAGTAGAGGGCTACTCCATCTACATTCGAAATTTGCCCTTAGGCGTGACGGTTGAGCAGCTTGATTTGGAATTCAAGAAATTTGGACCCATCAAGCAAGGAGGTATCCAAGTCAGAAATAATAAGGTTGGTTTCAGATGCATCAAGTGCATAGAATATACCAACTCTGCTCAGCATTTCCTGACATGATTTTATCCCTCCCCAACCTGCTTTGCTCTGTGCAGCAACAGGGATACTGTTTTGGCTTTGTTGAATTTCATTCTTTGAGCTCCATGAATAGCGCAATTCAGGTATATCCCTTGTTAACCAACACTCAATTTTCAAAGATATTTTATTTTCATGTATTAGTGTTTAGATGTTGTGAGGTGATTAGTTTTCATCTTTTCACCTCAGCTGTGATTAAGCTCAAACATAATTTCTTCCCTCTTTTGGCTATTCTGCCTAATTGAGTACGATATATACATCATCAACATATTCACTATGATTCCTTTTTATCAACCTTTATATGCATTCTGTGTTTGGCTGCTGCTTGATATAGTTGACATTAAACCTGTTTTTTTCTTTTCTTTTGGGCATGGAATATAAGGAGAATTAGTTTGCATTTCTGGTAAAGCATTCTCTCTCTCTCTCTCTCTCTCTTTGTCACAGCTTTGACTAAGCTGCTACCTCAATGGGTTTTGTTTCTTATTTTGATCTATTATTAGTTGTGATACCATCAACCATGTTTAGACTAAACTTGAGACATAGAATGGTAGGTTTTATGTCTATTAACAACATAAGTGTTATATTTCAGGCTTCACCCATCACCATTGGGGGGCGAAAGGCTGTTGTTGAAATAAAGAGAACTACCACTCGAGGTAATTGGGAAGCAATTAGCATATGTGGTCTCCTCCATTGACTGAATTGTTAGGAATTATCTGATACATATAGTTTCAAAGTATATAGTCTTGGAAAAGGAAAATGAAATTAACTAGTGTTTTGACTGTTAAAGAGGCCGCAAGGTTTGGATGATCAAACTCCATGCTTGGTTGACATAGTAGTCCATGTTTTTTGGTTCTTGCAGTTGGTAGTAGTGGAAGAGGTAGGTTCTCTTCTGGAAGGGGAGGTTATCGTAATGACAGCTTCAAGAGCCGTGGGAATTATGGCGGTGTCCGCAGTTTTAGTAGAAACGATTATGGAGGCTGGGGTGATTTCTCTGGTCGAGGCAGGGGACCTGTTGGGCGTGGTGAAGGTTATCAGCAAAGCAGAGGACGAGGAGGCCGTCCCAGTGGACCAAAACAAAATGTTTCCTCATGAAACTCGATGGGGTGAATTTTTGTCAGCCTTTTTTTGACAAAATTGTATCTAAGGTCAGTGCTAGCATCAAATGACTGAAAATGATTTAATCATACGACTCAATGAGATAGTTTAACTTTGGACTCTCCAGTTGGAGTGATATTGAGACGTAGAGGCATTTTCTGTAGTTTAGGGTGTTAACTTTTTCTTTTTTTTTTCCTTCCCTTAGGTAAAAGTATTTAGGGTGCTTTTTCCCCATTGGGTATAAATGTAGCTTTGCAGAATCTGCAGGTCATCCTCTAGCTCCATTAAAAAACCTTTGACGTTACTGCAATGGAGGTTTCATTGTTGTAGTTTTTGGTAGTTGACGGTTGAATAGATGGGATGTTTTCATTATTTTTTTCCCCTAATCCATCTTGATTGATTGGCTAGAATATACTGTGGTTTACCAATTTTGTCTAAAATCGTCTTGACCAGAAGAATTTAGACATTCAACCTCAATGAGATCTTACACTGATGTAAAGGCCTTTGGAAATTATTTGTAATTTTGTAGTGACCTAGAACTCTTTCTGCTGTCTATGAATTGGGATGTGAAGAACCCAAGGTCAAGCGGTAAGGATCTTGGTATTAGTGGCATATACTCATATTTGGGCCATGGCAAAGCTTGTTAGGGAAAGAAAATTATATGAATGATATTGGTACAAATTGCAAAGCAAAGTCAAATAGAGTTAATTAGCATATGTATGCTTGGTCCACAGGTCAGCCACAACCACCTTTAATATTTCAAAAGAATTGAATGAATGTTGGGAACCACTTCCCTGCCAATGTGGAAGTGGGAGTTGTAGCCTGAATAAATGTAATTGGTCTACGCAGAAAAAGCTGTTACCCTATATTATATAAGATTGAAACCTGAAAAATATGGACAAAAACTTTCTTACAAGTTGGAGTAAGAGGAAAATTTCTTTAACCTGGTTGAGGCAGGGCGGTGACTTTATGTTTATGCGTAGAGGAATCGGTGGTGTCTGTTGAATGGGAAAAGTGATTGTTTTTTTTTTTTGGGGGTGTTATAATCTGATATAGAGGGTGCAAAATAATGGGTGTGCACCGAAGACTTATGTATATATATATATATATATATATTATACACACCTTAATAGGTGTGTATATGTGAAGGACAGCAGGAGATTAGATTACACGCTAAGACTTAGAAAGTGGGAATACAAATAGACAATAAAAAATCATCAAGATAAAACTAACCTTTTTGGTGGGATTCCAATACTATTTTCTTTTTCGCAAGTGGATTCCAATCAAATTCATTCTTCTCTTCTTCTCTCTCTGTCTCTCTCTCTCTTCAAAACGTTGATGTTGTTGGGAGTTTCATTTTCAGTGTCTTGGTGGGTCTTAGGAGTAATAGTTTCATTTCCTTTATGTATTTTCCTGGTGGAATATGAGTTTCAATATGGAAAGGCATCATATATCGTGGGGGATAGCTCTTGCGTGGGATGATGGAAACATGTTTTCAAATACGCTTTTGTTTTCCTTTCTTCTGGGCCATCACCCTTTTGTTTTGTTTTACCAACTCCTTGCTCTGCTTTTTGACTATATTTTAAGAAACTTTCAAAAGGCTTATTTATCAATGAATATATGGCGTGGAGGATAACATTAATCCATGCATTGCATTTACTCCTTAAAAGAATGGTTCAAATAATAAGGTTGAGTCTTCATAAATACTTACATAACATAGATTGAGGGATCAAAATTCTATTATTTATACAATGATATTAATACAAAACAACGAATGTTTGCAAAGAAGGGTATCGGGTAAGTATCGAAACTTGTCAGGTGTCAATGAATGTGTCTTCAATGCTCAAGTCAATAAAGCTTTTACTCGAGAAAAAAAGTGATACATCATGGAATGACAAATGAGAATGAATTACATACCTCGTAATTAATGACCATGTTTCTTAATTTTTTTTTTGGGGGGTGGGGGGCAATACCTGAATTGGGCATTGTATTTGGTTATTCAACTATTTATGGCAATCAATTATATGTCACATGCTACTGTCATGTGCTAAATTGTCATCCACTAATTCTTACTTTAGCGTGGATGCCTCCAACATCCTTGACGGAAATGTTAGGCACATCCTTGGGCTAACCGTGTGGTTGGACCTGGCAGGGTGAATATTGGGCATACCATATGATATTTTTTTGGCCTTGTTATTAAATATAATGTAATAATTGTACAGTATACGTGAATTAAACAAATATACGTGTCTGAAATTAGTCCAGACGATCCTTTGTGTCCAAACTCAATGCACTAGATATTTTTTCCTTCTTCAATTATTATTCTTCAGTGTACCTGGAGTCCTTCAAGCACGTACCCAATGCAACTTGTTGTAGCCCTATCCAACAGTAGCTAGACACATGTCACCCAAACCCAAACCAGCTGTTACATCCACACAGTCTCACCCAATCACCCAATCTTTTATGCAAAAAAATTACCGGCTTTTCAACACGACGCGAGGAAAACGACACGCCGTAGCACGTCATCGCCATTTTTTTTTAAAAAAAAATTTCATCATTTCTCCAACGAAACGTCGCTCTCGGCCAACTTGATTGCCTGCTGAGCTGTGACCTGCAACTGGAAAACGACACGTATGCACCAGATGCCTCAGATACACGTGGCGATGACCCAGATCACTGACGCGAAAAATTAAAAAATCGCGCAACTTGGTCCACTTGGGCTCCACGCCTGATCTTCCTCTTGATTTTTTTTGCTTTTTTGCATGTTCCCCTGAGATTCCCTTGGACTCTCTACGATACGCTCTTTGTACTGTGATAGACTGTCTGGGATGTTTCTAGCCGTCGATGCGATTAAAAACGTGGAACTTTTTTGCTTTGGTGGGTGACCCGATGGCGTAGATTGGATTTCTTTCTTTTTTTTTTGTTTGTGGGGGAGCAGGTTAGAATAGTCTTTTGAAGACAACAATATATTCTGTTCGATTGTTGATAATGAAGAAAGTAGAAAAAATACACACGTTCTTGTCCCACAGAATACCACTTGACCCCATAAAGCGCAAGCAAGTTGAATCCAGTTTCTTTATCATTACTTTTTCATTTAAAAAATGAATCAACCTTGATATTATTTTAGTGCCTTTATGATGTGGATTAGCCAACCCAATCTGATGTTTCAACCTATCCAGATTCTCTCCAACCAAAAAGAAATTAGAGATTTTTTAATTGTTAATTATAATATTTTATTTTAAATTTAATAATTTATAAAATTATTTAAATTTCGATAAAACAAAAATCAGCATTTAATGTCTCGGTTATGTAAAAGCAATTGTCATTTTATAAACAATTAAATTTAAAATAAAAAATAACAATTAATAAATGAAGAATCTTTAATTTTTTTCAAATTGGAGAAAATCTCAATTCTATTTCAACGCATCTTGCCATGTCATTCTTGTCTATATATATATATTACAAAATTAAGTAAAACACTTTGAATGAAGAATAATATTACTTTTACTAATTAACAAACCTCGTTATGTCAAAAATAATAATAACAAAGGTCATTAGCACAGTTCCCATAGCTCCCACTAGATTTGTCTTGATTTTTATGGGACCATAACGTTTTTGAAACGTGTCATCATATTTTTATAGCGAGCTAATCTTCCTTGTTGGGACAGCGAGGCACATCGGCTAAAGAGATGGCAACCAACGAAAAGGCTCCTGACCCGAAGCCAGTGGTTTTTGACCACGTGTCATCTTCTCGCTCAATCACATCAAGTAGTAGTTCGAGAATTTAGATCGTACACAAAGAGAGAGAGAGAGAGAGAGAGAGGGGGGAAGCGAAGAGACAGCAGCATTGCGGCTTTACGAGGACGAGATTATCCAGGACACGTGGCAGTTAGGTGAGTTTCTATTCATAGAATGACACGTGTGTTGTGCGTGTCTGCCTTTCATACAAGCCAACGAGGTGTGGAGACTCTTGTTTGGCGTCTCCTCGAGATCTGGTTCCAGAACCCACGTGGGACTCCGGGGCTCTTCATGGCCTCCACGTGTCGAATATCTACGACTTCACGGGTGTTTACGTAATTTCAAGGCTCGCTTTGCAGCTAAAATGACCTTTTCTACTTTCCATTATTCTAATGCCCTTTTTCTTTTCTTTTTTTCCCTTCTCTTTCTCCGTGACGTTTGTTTTCTCTCGTTGCTGTGTTTGTTTTCTGGGAAAGAGAGAGAAAATGTAGAGTTTCTCATTGTGGACTCGTGGAAGCAATGTCGGAATTGGTTTTTTATGGAGAACTTGGAGCTCATAAGCTCTTCTCTGCTTTGTTCTCCTCGTTTTTTTTTTAGAAACAAATTTTCTATTAGCAAAAAGCTTTCTCTCTTCTAATTTTCCCGGAATATCCTGCTATGATTCTACTTTGTCATCAAGTTTCCTCATTTGGGTCTGTGTAAATTTGATTGATTTGCTTCTACTGTTTGCTTCTTCTTCTTTTTTAAATGGGACAAGCTGAGGATATTGGAAGCAGAGACCTCCAACAAATTTCCATGCAAATGAGCAATCTTCCGAGAGATCTGTCACAGAGACTTTTATCAGGGAATCATTTTCCTCGAAAATTCGAAGAACAAAACGAACATACAGAGGAGCTTGAGCTAAGCCTGGGGCTCTCATTGAATGGCCGGTTTGGTGTAGACCCTTTAAGAGCCCAGCACCTCATAAGGTCGTCCTCGATACCAGACTTTGCGAACCCGGGGAGAGACAAAGACGCGGCGTGTGTGGTACCTATGGCTTGCGCGCCGCTCATAAGGACGTGTTCTTTGCCTACGGAGACAGAGGAGTGGAGGAAGAGGAAGGAGTTGCAGACACTGAGGAGAATGGAGGCGAAGCGGAAGCGGTCAGAGAAGCAGAGGAATTCCAAGGCAGGGAGGGATCGGAACCGGGATATTTGTGTGGAGGAGAGCTATGAGGAGGATATGATGGTGGAGAGTGGTGATGGGAATTCTCAGAAAGCGCAGTGTGTGAAAGTATTGAATGAGTTTTCGTGCTCGGTGGGGCTGACTCGGGGCGTTTCTGGTGGTAGAGGAGGTTGTGGGGTTGAATTGAATGGTGGAAAGGGGAATGGGTTGGATTGTTGTGATCTGGAGGAGGTGCCACAGCCGCCACCATTATCACAGGGGTCAATTGGTTCCCAAGGGAGTGGGTCTTCTGTGATTTCGGAATCTGATAGCCAACCAGCTCTAGGTAATTGCATTACCTCTCTCAGTTCATCATTGTTTTCTTTTCATAACTGTTTTTGCTTGGATTATGGGACATATTATTCTCGGTTGGCTATCAGATGGATAATATGCTGTTTGACCTTTACTCCTTTCCCCGTAATGAAGTGTTTGGCAATTAGAAAAAAATTGACAAGGGTGGGCAAATTGGTTGATTCTATTTACTTTCTGCTTTTATTTTGTTTTTCAAATGATCAAGATGGATACTCTGGAATGAGTTTGGATGTGTTTTATTTAGTTTGGTTGGTCTGTGATATATAGTTTGTGAATGAATCGCCGTTGACTAATGTTTAGTATAGAGGTGGCTGAGATCCATATTTGGATCTAAAGAGTCATAAAAGGCCGACTCTAAAGTGCAATCAAAAGATCCAAAAATGCGATCCAACTCGGCGTTCACCTTCTTAATATGCTCAAGAGTCTAATTATTTTGAGAAGTTTCCTTTTTCTTTTTTTCTTCTAGTGTGACCCTTTGGTGTGGCTCTTAGTCAATTTTAGCTTTTCCAAATGTGTTCACATCGATGTGCACTCTCAGTTGCTTCATTTATGTATATAATGGTTCTCTGTTTTGTCTTCATATAGTTATAATCTTCATGAAAAATGCAATTTTGAGAAGGATGAGATACTTCTCCCTTTTTGAGTTTGAGGAGGATTCAAATGCTATCTTGTTGTAGTAGTTCCATTAGGGGGTTGTGGGTATTTTTTTCTTGCCTTGTTAATGAACATGTGTTTTCTTGATTCATTTAGTTAAAATGTTTGCGCTTCTTAACCATGCTACAATAACATGGATTTTAATTGCAAGTGAATTTTCCTTACATGGAATGTATCCTAGACCATCTTTGGCATGTAATAGTATTATTCTCATGTTATTATTCTGTACAGCCAAAACCTGCATCAAGTGTCATATCCGAACATTCAAATTTAAAAGTAAAGGGTATCCAGTTGAGTACTGTCCTATAGGTAGCTTGGAAGTAGGGAGGGGACTATGATGAAGATTTATCCCCTTGGCCGACAGATTTGTGGCTACTGAAATCTGGAAGATGAGATGTGCTTCGACCATGTATATTACTCTTATCCATCCTGCAATAAATGCAAGTTTACAAACAACACTAAGTTTAATGAAACAAACACTCTTCCTATAATGTCTTTAGATGGCTCAAGAAAAGTGACGTCAAGCTTGAAAAGAGGTGGGTTCAAATTTAAGGGTGATATGAGAAGTTGAAATGAATAAATATGTTGATTTTTGAAAACTTTCATCTATTTCGGGACAACCTAAAACGAAAGGCACATCATCTATCGGGGGACAAAGGGAGTAATAATTTACATAATAACAGTATACATGAGGAAAGAGGATGCAATTGAAATTTCTATTGCTACAAGTGTTGTTTGATGTTCTATTATGTATGGTTCACTGTTTACAAATGTGCATTAATAGCTCAAGGCCATGCTAAAATGCTGTGAGACGTCTCTGAAACTGTAAAACTTGGACACTCATTACTTCAAGCTATAGATAATCCCTTTCTAGAATACCTATGAGAACATTATGCTTGTTCTGGATTTGGTTATTGAACCGATCAAAACCCATCAGCTTATTATGATTCCTAGCATGGCCAATCAGTTGAGAGATTACCCGTTTATTGGAGTTTCTCGTACTGGTCCGATTGAGTCACGCATCAACTACGATTGAGTCACCCATCAACTTTAATTGATAAGCAAATACAACTGAATCGGTATGGGATTGAACTCATAACCTCAGCCTCAACCCCTTTGTTTATATCGAGAGGAGATTCCATTTGGCCCAAAGCCACTGGCTGAATTCATGCAATTTGTTATCCAGATGAAACCTGAGTTTCTGATCAAAATTTGATTTTCTATGCAACAAATGAAGCCTAAGTGAGAAAGCAGGGATATCTGAAGACATCCTATGCTGAAGCAGAAGTCTGTTCCTAAAGCTAAATTGAGGGTACATCAGATGAGGCTTTTGGTTTTGAATGTTTCAATATCGTTGTGTTGTGATTAGTTGGGCTTGATGAGACCTTGTTTCTTAGCATGTTAAGGAAACTTGAATTCTATTGGTGCTGTTCTCTTGCACAGCTCCATACTGATTTTTGTCATCTAGATTGATTGCTAATGAGTTTTCCTATGAGGCATCTATCCTTCTGATCGTTGTTATAGTAGAACATATTTGAACGTTTTCTTGTCGGAAATGTCATGTTCCATTGTTTCCTGTAGTCTGCATTAATGTGCTATCCCTTGATTCTTTCATCAACCCACTTATGCTTTACATGTTCTGCATTATGCAGCAAGAATGAACAAATGCGTAGAAGCAAGAAGCCCCAGCAGTGCTCAGTCTTCACCAGAAAGTGAGCAGAAACCAGGAGTCTACACTGGGACGAGGATCAATGGAAAATCAAACAAGTTTGCTGCAGTGGTGACACAGAATCAGTCTAATAAACCTACGGATGCTGACAAGGAAGCTAAGGATATTGTGAGGAATGTGTTGGAAGGTATGCCCAGCGTGTCCACGAGGGGCGACGGCCCCAATGGAAAAAGGATAGAAGGTTTTCTTTACAGATATAGGAAGGGTGAGGAAGTGAGGATAGTTTGTGTTTGTCATGGCAACTTTCTATCTCCTGCCGAGTTTGTCAAGCATGCTGGCGGCGGTGATGTGGCACACCCCCTAAAACATATAGTAGTTAACCCAACTCCCTTTTTGTAACGCAAGTGTCCATGTCAGAAAGAGAGAAAAAAAAAAAGAAAAAAAAGGATTGTTTTTCTCTTCCATGTTTTTTAGTTTTCGAGTTTTCTTGCGTTCTAATCGACTGGGCAGCGTATTGTATTCAGTACATGAACCTGCTCGTTCAAAAGATGAAAATGATTATGGAACATATGAATTTCGTCTGTATTTTATTAAGAGAAATCTGTTGCTTTTGATGCGGTTTGCTATCCCACGAATTTTGGTGGACCTTGAAATGGATTTGAGGAATATCGTAGGTTTCTTCTTTAGTATGATGCAACTGTATGTAGCAGAACTGAACAGGAACGAAGCCAATGTCATGCATCACCCACAACTGCTACACTGCTTCCACAAAAGAACCAAAAGAGAAAAAAAAAAAGAAAAGAACAGAAGTATTCAATTAGGTATTAGAAGTATTCACCTACCCATTCCATTGCACCTCTCGATTCTTCACGATTTCTCTCACTCTCACTCACTCTCGCACTGTAGATTGGTGGGTTTCTTGTAGTTTGGAGGTTTATTTGGGGCGTACTTAGTGTAACAGTTCTGTTCTAATAACAACTGTTATGAATGCCAATATGGAAAGGAAAAAGAGAAAGAATAGAATGAATGAATGAATTGACTATTGAACTAGGTATTTCGAGGATACCTAAAACTCCTTGAGTATTCGAGGACTCCTCCTCCAAGTTCACAATGAACAATTGTCTCCAAAGCTACTGATTACATTCTCATTCAGACTATTTATACATCCTCTCCTAACTAACACTTCAACTAACTCTCAACTAACTAAACTGTATTATAACCTTCTCAACTAACTAAACTATATTATAACAGTACCTATTACATCTACTTTAACCCATTACACTTAGTTTGAACGGTTTGTTCTTCGTTATGGGTTCTTATTTAGTTTTGTGTATTTGTGCGACGGACAGAGACTGCAAAAGACGCTTAGTCCACAAAAAGACGCTTCATTGTGGACTCAGCTGAGAAAAAAGAAGTGAGGCAGGTGAAGAAGTAAAAGTGAAAGAACGTTAATAAACGGCAGTGTATTATGTTTTCTATTTTGGAAACAAAAAGCTCAGCCACAAGGGATTAACAAACAGAGGCAAAGAAATCGGAAAATAAAGGGTTGTTTTGTTGCTCATGAACCACCCACCCACCCACCCAAAGCGATTATGACATATACAGGAGAAGACCATGATAATTGTTATGGCATAGGAAAAATTGAAAAAACAATTCAACAACGTTGCTGTTACGTGAGGGCACAAAGACGCATGGTTCCAGAAACGGATTACGACCAGTGTTGCTTAGAATTCAAACCAAGAATGCAGCGATCATTTTCTTTCATTGGGTATGAATATCTGATCTGCAAATCATTCAATGATATGGATCATTTGTATGCATGCTTTAGACACAAACAGGAAAAAATCGGATTATCAAGTGATTAACCAAACTTTCCCAGAAATATCTCTATTCTATGGTTTTATTCGACAACAAATAAAACTGACGTACAAGTATATAACGTGGAAAACTAATATCTGCATTCTTCTGCAGATTCATCAGCAAGCCCCCTAATCAGGGAAACAACTTGAAAAAATGGGGGCAAACCTATATTACAATTTACAAGTGGATTAACTACAATTTAGAACTCAAGCTAAGGGCAGTCCACGAAGAGGACAGAGTGCACAAGCACAAATTACAATGGGGCTTACCTTCTTCTACAAATCGCTACGTTAATTTTACTGAAAGTCTCTCACCAGGCAGTTAACATGATGGGGGTTGAAGTTGCTTCAGCCGTCGTACAACCTGCTTCATTGTAGGCCTGGTAGAGAGAGAGTCAACCGTACACACAACTGCCAAGTGCAAAACTTCTACTAAATCGTCATGGGGACCTGCATCCCATAACCCTGCAGTAAAGAACTCCTTTGCACGGCCCTGTCGGAGGAGCATACATGCCCAAGCAACAATGTTGAAACCATTCCCATACGAGGAAAATGAAGGATCCAGAGCTTTCTTGTCTGAGAGTAACTCAAGAAGCACCACACCATAACTGTACACATCAGCCTTGTCGGATACACGGCATGTCATTGCATATTCTGGAGCAACATATCCAAAAGTTCCAGCCACACCAGTGGTAGCGTGTGTTTCTGAAGTTCCCAAAAGTCTAGCCAATCCAAAGTCAGACAGATAAGCATTGAAATCATCATCCAACAAGATATTGCTGGGCTTCACGTCGCGATGAAGGACACGCGGTACGCACTGATCATGTAAGTAGGCAAGAGCACGGGCTATATCCAGTGCAATCTTGTGAAGTATCCTCCAATCCACTGCCCTTGTGGATCTTTCCTGGATGAACTTTTCCAAATTACCACCTGGCAAATAATTATAGATAAGGAACATCTCTGTTTCACTGGCATGATAACCAATCAAAGTAACGAGATTTGGATGACGGAGCCTTCCAAGGGTTTTAATTTCTGCATGGAACTGTTGAACCCCCTGGAATCGACCAACTGCAAGCCGTTTTATTGCCACTAGGACGCCAGGTGAGATCTCTGCCTTGTAGGTTGCCCCAAAACCTCCATTCCCTATACAGTTGCTCGCATTGAAATTTGCTGTGGCCCGTACAACATTGTCAAAGGTCAATGGAACCCCAATATCAGTAAATACAGTTACTTCCTTCCTGACAGACCCAGTAACTTTAGACTTTGGGTTCCACTTTCGGGTATAGAAGAATAGCACAATCAGAGCAAGAAGAACTGAGACAATGGCTGATGCAGATGTTATGGATGCTATCTCAATTGAATTGAAACCATTATTCCGACTTCCTTGGGATGGTGTAGTAGCAGTATCAGAATTTGAATTGCTATCCGCTCCTTGCGAATCTGAAGATTGCGAAGCCAGAGACATAGAGCAAGACTGTAGATATGGATTACCAAGAGCACTACTGCATTTCATCAAGTTACCATTCAATGGCAGCGACCCAGACAAATTATTGAAGGAAACATTGAATGCTGAGAGCGTGGTTACATGGGCCAAACCAGCAGGAATCTGCCCGGAGAGATTATTGTTGTTAAGCAGAAGAACAGTCAGGTGTTTCAAGTTTTCAAGATCTTTCGGAATTTCCCCAGTGAGAGAGTTTGATGAAAGGTCCAGCTCTTCCAAATATTGCAACTGCCCCAAGCTAGAAGGAATGAAGCCAGTCAGGTTATTACCAGCCAAAGAGAGATGCTTCAGGTCCCTTATCTCACTGAGATTGGAAGGTATTTGACCATGCAACAGGTTCCAACTCAAGTTAAGGGCAACAAGGGACACCAACTCCCCAAAACTGGGGGGAATGGGTCCAGTAATTTGATTTGCAGATGCATCAAAAAATTTAAGAGATTTGCACCTTGTACCAAATTCAGCAGGAATTTGACCATATATTTGATTGTAGCTAACATTGACAATCAGTGCATCCAATACTTCGCACTTCTCAAATAAGGTACCAGGAAATGGTCCGGTGAGCCTGTTTTCCCCAGCAAGAAATGTGTAAACTGTTTGCTTTCCCAATCTTTCAGCTGCAATTGGCATAGACTGGATAGTGCCAGTAAAGTTATTGTGCCTAAAATTGTGAAATACAGCAAGACCACCATCCTCTCCAAGTGATTGAGGATATCCAGCTTGGGCTTTAGAAGTAAAAAATGATAGATACAAAGAGGATGGGCCACTCCCACGTTCGGGAAGACTTCCATTTGATGAAGGATCAGGAGGGCAAGTGCTTTCATAAAATTTAGGGATTTGACCTGACAACGCATTCCCACTGACATCAAAGACAGTCATACAAGGAACGGGAAGTCCATCAACAAGCTCCCCAGTAAGCCTGTTTGAGCTTATGTCTAGGAAATGAAGCTTCTTGCAGTGACTAAGCCCTTCAGGAAATTCCCCAGTGAAAAAATTCTGAGCCAAATTGATCATCTCTAAGTTCTCGCAAGCACCCCAACTACTTGGGAATGTGCCCTCAAGAGTTGCCCTTGGTGCCCATAATACTCTCAACTTAGGAAGCATTGTGATTTCCACAGGAATCGTGCCTTGAAAATAATTAAAATCATCATTCATTGGACCCCCTTGCTCTGGCGAAGAGTCCCCGTTTGTATCATTTACTCTCGGATGTGGATCAAACAGATTTGATAGCACTAGAACAGACAATTCAGAACACTTCCCAAGCTCAGAAGGTATCTGATCGCTTAAACTATTCCTTGAAACATCCAACACTTGAAGCTTCTGAAGCTGACCTAGCTCAGCCGGAATAGCCTCTTCCAACAAATTTGAATACAACAAAAGCGACTGCAACTTATCACAATTCCCCAAACTCCGGGGAATTCCACCGACCAAGACATTATCAGACAAGTCTAGATGCTCAAGCTTCGGACAATTCTCCCCAATCTCTCTAGGAACCTGCCCAGTAAGCCGATTAAACGGTAAATACACCCCCCTCAACCCACCAACAAACCCCGGAACCGTCCCGTTCAAATTGTTCCCTGCTAAGTTCAAGATCTCTAAGCTCACACAATTTGAAAGTGAGCTCGGTATCTCCCCCACAATCCTATTAAACCCGAGATTAAGAACGCGCAAATTCCTCAAGCCCACAAACTGAACAGGCACCGACCCAGTTACTGAATTTCCCTCTAGATCAAGAACCTCAAGCTTCTCCATGGCCCAAATTTCACCAGGAAATTCTCCATCAAAACCATTAAAGGGAAGCGATAAAATCCTAAGCTCACTAAGCTCAGCAATCACAGGCAACAACTTCCCAAACAACTTTCCTCTACTATTCAAACAGTTCCTCCTAATCCCAAACCCATAAAGCGGAAATTTTGCGAAATCGGAACACGAATTACCTTCTCGGCCACTCCCGGTCACGTTTAGCGAAACGACGCTGGAATTCGAGTCGCAGGAGACGCCGAACCACGAGCAGTGATCGGAACTTCCAGAGTCCCAGCTCGAGAGCAAGCCTGAGGGGTCTGAGACCGAGGTCTTCCACTGGAGGAGCACCGATTTGTCCGAATCGGCAAAAACGACTCCACTTTGAGAAAGATAGAAGGCCCACAACAGCAAGAAGAGCTTCAGTAGGAGCACAGGAGACATGGGTCTGTGAAAAGAGTGCCATTTGATCACTGAAGAGGAAGAAGAAGAGGAACCCATTTCTGAACACCTAAAAGGGTGTCCAAAAACCTAAGAAATAAACCCCAAGCCCTTCTCTTTCAGTTACCGAGAAAGATTAGGGTTTTTTCCCTTGAAAACCCTAACCCTAATTTTGGTTCTTTAGAGAGACAGACAGACAGACAGACAGAGAAGAGAGTGAGAGAGAGAGAGAGAGAAAGAGAGAAGATTCAACTCTGTTCTTTTGAGAAAACGCGTTTTTCTTTCTTTGCTTTCTGTTCTCTCTCTCCTCTTTTTTTTTTTGTTCCATTCTTGCTCTTCGTCTTCTTTGGTTTTTTTTTTTTTTTTTTTTTCCTTTAAAGTGGGTTTTGGATTTTTTTTTTTTTTTTTTCCTTTTTCAAAATTAGGGTTTTGTCGGTTTTTGGTGGGTGATGTGGGTCCGGTGGACATACACCGGGCCGGAAGTGGGCTCCACTGCCGGTCAATAAACGCATCAGCGTCGTCAATTTTGGGGGTCGCCTTGGTCGTTGGGCTGGGCTTAATGACGTTCAAAAAGATTTCTTAAAGTTTCCAACACGTGGCTCCATATAAAGGTACCCACGTGTGATGTTCTTCCAGAAGGTGAAACAGGCCCCACAGACTTTTTGATATTGTTGGTCCAGGGTTCATGAGGTCCAGATAAGGCAAGGGCCCTAAAGCCCAGTGGAATTTTGCTGCCCCTTAGAATGGGATTGATGGGAGCCTGACCATGTTCTATAAGATTACCTCCATTATTGATGTGAAACATAATAGATCATTACACAAAATAATGCATGGAGGTGGATTATCATTATTATTATTATTATTATTTTCAATAACTTGCTAAATTTTACTACTTATGATTGAATGGATAATTGCATCTTAAACTCATAGCTTAGGAGTAGCTTTTTTATGTGGGAAAAAAATCTTTTTATTTTTTATTTTTCAATAACATAATCTTATCAAGCATATACGGGTGACGCCACAAGCACGAATAGTTTATTTTATATAGTTGAACCCAAACCCATAAACTTAAGATTCTAGATTGAGCGGTATCTCAAATTGTCAACCTCTCACATGAATTCTACATTTACTTTTAGGATATGCCACATTAATTAAAATCTTGAAGAATCTCTCCACATTAGTTAATAAATTTGGGTTTTCAAGGCAAGTAGCCTTTAAGATAGACATTTTTTTTTTCATAGTTGGAAATAAAGTAATTTTGTATCTTTCCTTTGGTGTTATCTAAATTATAGTATTAACTATGGATTACTTTTCTATAAATTAATAGAAAAGGAAAACAGAGGGAAGGATAAATTGTTGAAAATTTGCCCTGCTTAGCATAGAGTTAGATAAGCATGATGATTGTAGAGCAAAAAGCACTTTCCACAGGTAGTAGCTTCATGTCCTGTTATGAGACTGCATCATTATTGCCATTGTATTGCTAAACAATGGATATTAAACTTGTCCAAAGTAGCCAACCCTAAATAATTTATATGAAACTTTATTGAGTTTAAATACTCTGTGACAGGGGATCCAAGTTGCTTTGTCCCACCCAAACCCATCCTTAGTGTAATTAGAGAAATATGGACCAATCAGGACAAGTTCTTTCTTCCTTTTTATGATACTTGAATTATCAGTGACGTATTATTATAACAACTTCAAGCAAAAGATACATATACCTTTTTCATTGGGTGATTTAAAACACACTTTATTATTATCATGTACTCTAAAGTTTTATTTGGGATTGTGTTTGATGGGCCTAAAAGTACTTTTTTAAAACTCAAAAAGTTCGTTTGAAAAAAAAAAATACTCGTTTAGTAAAAAAATTAAAAGTGCTTTTAAAGGTCCAAAAAGCTTAAAAATGACCAAAACGCACTTTTGGTCCAAAAACTCTTTTGGCCCAAAAAACTCTTTTGACTTAAAAGCTCTATTTCTCAAACGCAATTTCAAACATACTCTAATTCGGATTTGTTCAAATTTTTATAAAATTTGACATTTTAGGCCTATTGAAATAGGTAAACCCCACCCTACAGTCTCCCTCTCTACATAAATTTACAGGTCTAATAACAAAAAATCTTCATTTGTACTGTATTCGCAGTCCAACATCACAATAAAAAAAAACATAATAATAATAATAATAAAACATATTTTCATAACGTCAGATTATACAATCTTGAGGTGTAGATTATAAAAATATGACATAGGTGTGACATCATCTGATTTACTGTAGCTAAGTAAATTTTCTATTGCTGACCAAAAGAAAAAGAAAAAGTGTTTTTAAAGTGATTTTTTTATTTGATGATGATTAGGAGGAGGTTCTTATTTTGGCGTTTTTCCCAGTAACAACAATCTTAAAATACATTATCTTAAAATACATTATCTATAAAGACGTAAGCATGACTCTTCCAATTGAATTAATGTGGAGAGAATAATGTAAAGCAAATATATTTTGTTGTGGCATGTGAAGTGGGATTTTCCAAGCCATTTCTGACGGATTTAATTTACACCCCTAATCTTTAACACCCACAAAAGGCCATGTACTGTTTTGGTCCTATTAATAACATTATGGTTGGTTGCTTATTACCAATGTTCTCAAAACCAGACCAAGCAGGATGCAGTAGTTGTCATGATACCTGAACAGAGATCCAAATACCAAAGAACACAGAGATTAGAGAGATTGAGAGAATCTTCAGCAACAAGTTACAAACTTTTGCATTCGGCATTATGTACAATGGTTGAAATGATTACTCTTGAGGATTAGAGGCCCATTTTGAGGGATTAACCAAAAAAAAAAAAAACTACAGTGTATGTGTTGTAGCTTTTTGAATGGTTTATATTTAATTTCAAATTTTGTATGAGAAAGAGAAGTGAAAAAATGGCTCACTAATCTTTATAAAAGAATTATATGGAAAATTTGGTCTCAACAACATCGTGGGCAACAATAGAAGCAAGAAAACCAATAGGCTCTAGCAGGCTTTGAGCTCTGATGCTGCTGCTGCTGCTGCAGCTGCTGCTGCCGTGGTGGGTACTGCATTTCCAAGTCCAGCGCCGCAGGGCTATTTATTCCACTATCTCCTGCAAAACTGGAAACAACAACCCATATGTCAACTACAATGCTCTGAAGATTATGTATAATTATACCACATCATTTTGGATTATATTAGATAAATTACCTGAACTGAAATAAACTAAAATTATGATTGTATTATGGAAGGAGAAATTGACTAACGTGACCGTAAAAATTCATCTAAGTTGTATGGTAATCATATATATTTTCAAAGCATTCATTTGTATATTTCTGCATAGATGGAAGTTTTGAGAGCTTACAATGGAAAATGAAAGGAGCGGGTGCTGGCATTGCTCTCATCGGATCGGTAAGAGACAGTATTGTAGTATCCGACATCCTCAACCGGAGTAGCTCTTCCCTTGTGATCATCTTTTGGAGATCCCTTCCAAACGGCATTATTGGTTTCATTTGCTGCTTCTGTTGCCACATCGGCAGTCTTGGTTTTATCGGGTTCTGATGGAGGAAGACGGGGGAGGGGGCCCGGAGCAGAAGCCATCATCAATTCATCCGACCTCGGTATCTCTCCAGATCTATTATTGAACATAATAAAATGATCTCTTGAGAAGCTGCTATTTCCGATGTGAATACTGAACAACGATTCATTCGAAGCGACGCTCCATTCCATAGGCGTTGTGGATTTGGAAGAAAATATTGAAGATGGGATTCGATTCGGGTCGTAGCCTGCCGGCCGCCCCATCAGCTGAATTGAAGGAGATTGGGCACCCGACCCACTTTGATTGCTCCAAACAGGGGAGGGATCGGAAACAGACGGTGATGCCAGTCCTTCCATCTCAAGGCCGTTATCTTTTTCAGATTCAAAAGCAGGGCCGTTAACGACCGTCTGATCAACAACAGCTACATCCATCGAAGAAGCTGGTGATGAAGAAGGAGAAGAAGAAGAAGAAGAAGGAGAAGAAGAAGACGAACCTGAAGTTTTTTGATGATTACTAACGGGGGGTTCAATTTCAACTTCTTTAGAGGGAACATCAAAATGCACCCTTAAATTCTTACTACTCCCTCTCTTATGTTCATGATCGGCGGCAATGGCATCCATTATTCAGTTAGCCCAAATCCTCAAAGAAAGAGCAACTGAAAAAAGATGAAAACAAATGTATTCATAGACCAAAGAAATCAAGAAAAAATGGAGCTTCCGTTAAAACCCCAATTCAATCAACGTCAGAAAAGAGAACCCCAGAAGGCGATTTACAAATTATTACCTTTGGAAAAATCTAATTTTGGGCATTGTTGAGGGAGATGGGAAGAACAGCGGAGAAGAAACAAGTAGGGTTTGGTTTTTATCAACTGTTGTAGGCTAACAAAGGAAGGCCAAGAGAGGATCTCGGGGGTTAGATTTGAATCAATCTTGGGGACGTGGTAACTGAGTCTTGTAGCCGTTGGCGCTGTTTCTAACAAAACATGTGAGCAATCACGCGGGAAGGCTGTAGTTCAGTTGAACAGTTTGTTGGTTTTGGGCCACCTCAGCAAATATTATAAGTCTCGAGGACTCCATGTTTCATATGCCTCCTCCTAAGTAAATAATAAATGCACATTCTTCATTCATAAGTTGTTTTAATTAACATACCACTTATCAGCCAATTTGTAATCAATCTCCTAAATTTTCAATTAAACCAATGTTTCTTACTTGACTATTAGAAAATTGCAATATACTCCTTTTGTCTTACAAAAAGACAAAAATATCACTACAAATTCTCAAAAAGAGAAAGACCCTTACAAATTCAAAAAAAAAAAAAAAGCATGGTGGTCGTCGAGGCTCACTAATCTCTTTTTCTTTTTTTTCTTTTTTCCTAATTTTAAGGGTATTTTTGTCATTTTTTATATAAAGGAACACATTGCAATTTTCTAGTAACTCAGGGGGGAGAAACATTGATTCAATTGAAAGTTTGGAAAGGCATTGCAAATTCCTTAATAGTTTACTTTTTTTTTATTATTTTAATTAAGGAAAGTACGATTATCTCTCAAACTATTACTCAATTTGTAATGTTCTCTAATTTTGAGTGACCGTGACCTTAGTCCTATTTTTTCCCTTGAAATTTGTACTATTTTTACATTTTTTTTCTTCTGAATTTCAATCTAAAGGTATTTATGTCATTTTGAGTTCCAGAAGATGACATGAAAACCCTAATGATAGAAGAAAGACATTACAAAAATTGAAACATTATAAAAAGACATCACAAAATAGGTTGCGGCAACTCGTAGTTTTCCTTTTAATTATGTTATGGCTGATATGGTCTCGACCTGAACCTTCTTATGCAAAAATTAGGATTTGGAGCAGTTAGGATGTTATCTGTTACAACTTTATAGGGTTTTGACGTGTGCCACATTTCACTGAGAAAAAGATTACCTCAATTGGGACTCATCCATGGTGCCCATCTTTTTCCTTTTTCTGGACTGGTGTGGGATTTTTCTATTAGCAAAATGGATTTGTGATTTTTACAATTTTACTGCTTTCAACAAGAATATAGAGGATTTGAACTTAATTGTTTAGAGTTATTCACTAGTCAAGGCTTTCCAGGACACAATAGTTTTTGTCTTCATTTGTTATGATCATGTGGATGTGGTGCATCCTATGATTTAAGATTGTGGATTAGAGTAGAAGGAGACATTAGATTAGACTTCAGAGACAGGACCCAAGAGGGTACTTCTGTAAAAAAAATGAAAAAAGTGGATAAGAAACGTGTGATGTTATCTCCAACATGTTTGCTGGCAGATATGCTCTTGCCCATTTTGATTTTTGAGCTTTGGAGCTAAAGAGAGATGTTGAAAGTCACAGGCAAACTGGTTCCTGTGGAGGGAGCTTTGGAGAAAAAGCTGTTCAGCAATGGAGTTCAGAACCTCAACTGTAAAATCTCTTCCTTTGATTTGTTCTTGATAATCTGTATATGCTTTTGAAATTTAGAAGTGAGAACATTGGTTTTTGTGTTAGAATTCAAGAGAAGCTTAAGAACATGGAAAGAAAGAATATGCCATTTTAGAAACTTTTGTGCCATTCAAAATGACAGCAGGGGGATCCCTCACATGCAGGTAAAGAAGCAAGACACCATAGTCCAAGTCCATTGATGCTGTCAAGATCAGCAGATGTAAATGTGTATTGGAGTTCTTCAGTCCATCTCAAACTGCCTCAAAAGTCAAGCAACAGCAGAAATGCATTAAAGGTAACCTGCTTTTTTCGCCAAACATCAAGAACTAGCAAACCGACAAAAAGGACCCAAGTTTAGCTAACTTAGGCTCCATTTGTTTTGACGTAAACTAATTTTACTCAATTTGTTGTTAGGTTTATGCAATGAGGAGACGGACACCTCGGGGGACTGCAGAAACCTATGTACTATTCGAACCGGGGCAGGATGAGATATTTGTTTCGGAGGAAGAGCTAAAAGCTAAGCTGCAAAATTGGCTGGAAAACTGGCCCGGCGAGGCCCTTCCTCCAGACCTTGCTAGATTTGAAACCATTGATGACGCGGTTTCGCACCTCATAAGATCTGTTTGTGAGCTTGAAATTGATGGCAATGTCGGTTCAATCCAATGGTACCAAGTTCGCTTGGAGTGAGAAAAATTTGAGCTTCATTGCAATCAAATTTACATGATTAAAGCAGGCATATATATAGTGGTCTAAGAACAATGAAATAAGAGCAGCCATTATTTCATTCAGGTTATCTTCCATTTGCATGCTTTCAACAAGTATAAACCCACACAATGTTTTCCTTGTTTTCCTGTCAATTAATTTCTTGAACAAAGCATTTGGACTGAACAATTTCTTTATTTAAAAGCTGTATTCGAATTACATAGAAAGCCTTAAGAGAATCACAGTACACCCATCTTGCAGAAATTGAAAGCAATCCCATCAGATTTTCTTGAATTTAATGAAACAATTTCATTTTTTGTCGGACAACCATTAGGATCAAGAAATCCATCTGATCTTGGGCTTTGCCCAACTGCTTCAATACTTTTTAGCCTTCAAAAAGACCCACATCCTGAGCACGCAAATCCTGAATCTAAAGCAATAAAATCAACAATATAAAAAGAAATTAGTGTAAATTATTTGAACTCCCAAGTCTACTGAATTAAAAATAAATTCAGATTAAAGCTAACGTTTTTAGTATACCTTGGTCTGATTTAAACTAGGTGGTAAAAGCACGCTACCCTTTCTGCTTCTGGCAAGAAGGCCTTTTGTAACCGGGGACATCATCGAATCCGTTGGGCTTCTATACCTACAGAGAACAAAAAAAAATTTGTTACAAAAACAAACATGAACTTAGAATATATGTGAAATTTAGCTAACAAGTAATTAAAACTATGGAGAAGAATAAAGAATGTACCTTTCGGGGTATTTCAATGCCTTGGGGACTTTAAGGCGGTCCGGGGTTGTAGGTTTGCGTAACTCATTGCCGGAGTTTCGATCATTTTGGTCATTTTGTGGATTCTGGGGCGGTGTTTTGCTGTCGATTACAGTGTTTTCTGGTTGCATTGGGTTCTTGGGAGGCATAGTGAGCACGTTCTCCATTAAATCACAACTGGGTTACCTGTGAAGATCGAAGCGACATTAACTCTAATTAACCATCTTGAAATTAATGAGAAAGGGGGAGACAAACAATAACTGTGAAGGGGAGAAAGATTGAGGGATTAGAAGCACGAACCCTGAGGCGAGAGAGAGATGTACTGCAAAAGAGAATTGCTTGTAGGCGAAATTTAACGAACGGGACGCAATTTGAGTTGTAGAGGTAACCGTTGGGGAGGACAGGTTCCAACGGTCAAATTTTTAGGCATTGGCTGCGTCCGGCATTCAAATAAAGTTGGCGTTAAGTGTTCGATTGGGGAGGGATTCAGGGCCAGTTCAAAAGTAGACTCCCCGGCATTGAAATTTGTGCTTTAGTGTTTTTTTTTTTTTTATTAAAAATATTAATTTTTAAATATAAGTATAAGAAGTTTGTTTGACCCCTCCCTATAATTTTTTTTTTCTTTATTTGCATTTTGTAGCTTCCTCATTAAATTCTTAAACATGACTTATTTTAGACGCTTAGATGAGATGAACGACTGAGATTTATAAATTTATGAATCTCAAATTTAAAAAGAATTCTAAAGAATTTCAATCCTAACCTTACCCTCAATTCCCTTTTTCCATATTCATTTTTTGTTTAATTGAATAAGGCAAGTGGTTACAGTCAAGATCTTTTTACTCTTAATTCAAAAGAAAGAGGGAGTCAATGATCTTAAAAAAAAAAAAAAAAAATGGTGAGCTCCTCAACAACAACCCTAAAATAAATGTTGTTTCCGTTGTGTTCGGTATTTGAGAGTTTCATACCAATTCAAGTTTGCAATTGAAATAGTGAATTTATAAATGAAACGACCATCGAATAATTTTAAAACTTGGATATAATTTATATTATCATATCACAAGTCATAACTATTGCCATTTTACCTACAAGTAGATATTAGTAATCCTACATTCTCTTTCACTTTTACATTTTCACTTTCATACTCTCTGTCAAAGAGTATGAAAGTGAAAGAATTTGTAGCATTACTCGTTAGTTTTAGCGGGATTCGAGATATGGGAGAAAGTTGTTTCCTAACATACAATTCATAGGTCCAATGGGCCTAAATAAAAAGGCTGTCTTTTTTTTTGGGTAAATTTATTGAAAGGGCTGTTTTTGCATGATGCAACAGAAAGTTTGTCCATCAGAGTATAATGTTTGTTTGTTTTTTTTTTTTTTTTTTTTCTTTTAACCAAATTATTTGAAAGCGAGGAGTAGATCAGCCATTTAATTATAATCCCAACACTTTCCTAAGATAACTTCAATACTTAATAAACTAATTATTATATCTCTACTCCAAAGTGTGTTTTTTTTAGCCCAAAAACGCTCCAAGTGTTTTTTTTTTTTTTTTTAAATAATTTGTAGATAGAAAAGAGTGGATGAGACCTATTAAGAGAATTATTAACAATAAATTTGACCCCCCCAGGTGGTCAATTTCTCCAAAAAAAAAAAAAAGCTTTAAGAGGTGGCTGACTACCCCCTTAACCTCCTAAGAGAGCGGCTGGAGTAGTTAACCACCCATCTCAAAGGGGTGATTGTAGAGTTGTTAAACAAACAATCGCTCGCGAACAGGCTCAGATAGAATCGATTCAATTCGAACTCGGTTCATTTAAGAAATGAGTTGACCGTGACTAAATAAGACATTTTTGTATAAACTCAACTTGTAGCTCGTTCATATGTATTAATAAAAAAAATAGGTTACATAAATAGAAATGTGTATATTAGTTATTAAATAATAAGTATGTTTGGTTATATATATATATATATATAGGATCTAAAAATGAAGTTGGGTCCCTCATTCATCTTTGGCCCCCGATGAGAAATTCTGATTCCATTTCTAGGCATGGACCATTTTAAACAAATAGTTTGGGATCGGTTTGATTCTCTCAATACTTAAGCATTTGTCTAAATAAGTAATTTTCTTTTTTTCTTTTTTGGTGGCTGACTACCCGAACCAACCACCCCTAATATATATATATATATATATATATATATATATATATATATATATATTTGTGTGGTTAATCACCTTAATTACTCTTTTAGCGGCAGCCCATTCACTACAAGTCAACACTTTTTTCGAAAATGTAATTGGCCACCGTTCACCTATGAGTATGACCGATGACCTTAAGAGATGATTCGATCTGGTAACCCTTTTAAAGAATTGCAGGATCTCCTTAACAATTCGAGGCGTTGTGATGACTATGTGCATTCAAGTATGAATGAGTTGAAAATATCCTAACCTACCCAGAGAATAGGAAACCAACAGAAAGAGCAAAAAAAAAAAAAAGTTTATTTTAGGTTAAACTTTGAAAAAAAATAAAATAAAAAAGGTTGTGCCGATAGAGCATGCCAGTAATGCCACACTAAGACAAGCCCAAATTAATACAACCACCACTAGGACCACTAATATTTTAGCTAATAGCTTACATGACCCCATTAAATTATTAATTGATGGATCTAGGAGATATTAATTCTTCTTGAAATAGAAAGACAAGGAAGGTGCTAGCCCCTTTATTTGACTCGTGACTAACAGGAATATCATTCATTTAGTGGGGCTGAATTTGAAACAATTATGTCAATTCTATCATAATAAATCTCAATGTCACCAAATCTAATCCATTCTTTCTATATCCCGTGACTATAGACTTCAATTGAGTCAGACCCCCAGTTTTGATGCCCACAATCATGGAGATTGTGATTCTTGATGGGTTTTTAGCTCTTGGCCTTTGCTTATTAGATCATCTTTCTATTGACTAGTGAAATCTGGAAATGGGATTATAAACTCTTTGGAGTGGTTTAGAGCTTGAGCGGCTTAAAAGCACAATTGTTACCCTCCAATTGAGGGTAGGGGACCTCATCCTCATGTCTATTTTTGTTCATGTTCATGTTCATGGGGACGCTTACCCTGCAAAATATGACCTTTCCTGCCCACAAAAAACCAATGTGTATTTATGAATTATGACCCTAGTAGTGAAGAGACAAGTGGGTAGGTTGAGGCTTTTAGAGGTGGTTAGCTAGGCTTCTTCAATCCATTCGAGAAAATTATTCATAAAATAATAACCAGAGAAAATGATCATCTACAACTTTGAAGTTTGACTCAGTTTTCCTTTGGCTTGTAAAATAAAATAATTATAAAATTACGAATAATTCATCAAATAAAATAAGAAAAATCACTCTCTCAATGTTTCTTATTGAGAAAACATTTGAGCTTGTTGAGTTTAAATGTGGATAGATCGAGATGTATACTTTAAAGTTTTAACTAAATGTCGGTCCATCCCAATATATGCACGTGTGCGACGGAAGCATATAATTATAAATTTAACCATGATTAGCTTCTTATGATAGTTCGTAACTCAGGCTAATTTGCTTAATTCTTTGTTGTAATCGGTGTAGCAGTAGTTGAGATGTGTCTGTCTGTTGGTGGAGCTTCAAACAAATCTATTCACCTAATGCACAACTTTAAGCACTTGACTATACTGACTACCAATTAATTAAAAGTTGATTTTACTATGATTTATATCAACCGACGGTGCAATGCATGATCGAATTATGTTCAGGGCATGTTTGGGTGTATATTTGAAGGGCTTAGTAGTATGTTTAACATTCAAAAAGCATGTTCTTTCAAAATATGCAGCTCAACATGCTTTAGATATATAATATATGGCGCGAGAAAACGCCTGATTGTGTTCGAGACACTATATTCCTGGATCAAATTGTTCTAGGTTTTGATTATTAATGACAAGTCTATCACTATTATCTCCAAAAAATAAATAAAAAAATAAAAAAATAAAATCTAAAAGCCCGTTTGAAGAAAAAAGTATCCATTTGATAAAAAAAATTGAAAGCATTTTTAATGGTTTAAAAATTTTAAAAATAGCCAAAACGCACTTTTAACAAAAGATTTTAATGAATTTTTTGCTAAAAAAGTTAAAAAAATACTTTTTAAATTAAAAACTCAATTTCTCCAACATAATCTTAGTTTTTTTTTTTTTTTGAGCCAAATCCTTACCATAAGAAATAGTAGTAGAGGTGGTGGAGCCAAGCTACATAAATAAGACAATATATAAAACAACCTTTTGAATAGTCGAGTGCATGTTTGTTTTTATTCACCAAAGCCAGTGCATAGGCTGTAGGCAGTCAATCAACCTCCAAACTTTTAAATGGTTTTGGCTTTCGGAGGAGCCTTGAAGGTTCCTCCTTTTCATTTAAATTACATAAAAAATAGAAGAATAACAAAGACAGCTATTTCAAATAGTTTTTATGGGTCTATATATATATTCCCTTGGTGCAATGCAGAAAATATGGAAAAAAAAAAAATAGGAGTTTCTTTGATCATTAGATTAAGGTGTGGTCAACGTAGTTTAATTGCAGCAGCGATAGGACAGGGACGAAAGGTTGTCAATGGCACGTGTAACTTAGTAGACTAGTACTGTACAGTGCAGGGCTACCCATCTAAGAAACTGTGGATCTGAATCTGATACTTTCAGAACCTCACAGAGAACTTTCTGTGTAAGTAAACGTAAGAGACAAGGGATGATTCATTTGTATCGGTAAAAAAGACTAAACGCTGACACAGCCAATAAACAAAACAAAAAGAAAAAGAAAAGCAAACACATGAAAAATGAGTTTCACTGAAGCAATCTCTTGTATTATTTGAACATGGCTAGAAACACACACCAAAAAGGAAGAAGGAAAATCGATATGGGTAGCTTCCAAATCAAAACATTTATACTTTCAATTTATAGGCAAAATAATGCTTCAATGAAGATCTTAAAAACCCATAAAGCTATTTAAGATGGGTGTGAGTATTTCAAGAATTGTGCAGGTTTCTTTACAGTGGAGCTGCTTTGACATTTGGGAAGGAAGTAACTTAAAACACTTTTCTTTTCTTTTTTCTTCACTCCCTCTTCATTTACTGCGGATGGTAGACTGTTGAAGGCATTGAAGAACTTCTCAATTGTTGAATTTCCAATCAACCATTCCTTCCTTTTTTGCTAATCTGCAGTTTCAACCACTCTCTGCTTTGCTCTCTACTCTTTACCACATCTCATAAATACCATAATTACTTCCTAGTCTTCTTCTAGAGCTAGTCTACTGCTTCATCCATATATTTATTTTATTTATATATATATATTATATTTTATGTAGCAAGTCCTGCTTCTCCAATACAAAAAGTTATGTTTTGACCAGTCTGATTGTAATGAACATCTCTGCCCTGCCCTCTTTTTCGGCCTGAACCAGATCCATGGCTTTTTGTGCTATATAGTTGCATTTTGATTCATGTGATATTTTCTATGTCATGATGTTTGGTCTATTAATAATAGTGTCCTTGGTAAATGCATTATCTCATTATCCTTTTTCCACAATTTTCCCCTGATTTTTATTTTTTCTAATCATGCCAAGGTATCATGTACTGGGTTTCCATTTGAAAGGTACTTTTCCAATGCTACTTTAAAAGTTCAAATCATGTCTCTAGACCCCAGTATTCGACTTGTGTTATACTCTTTAACCCAAGAGTTAAAAAGACTGGAAGAAGAGCAAAAATAATTGGTCAATTTTCCATTTTTGTGAAACGTGACCAGGAGTGGTTTGGTCACCGTCGAACCACTACTTGGACCGCTTGGGAGTAGCTAGCCGAACCATCAATCTAATTTCAAACGAGTCAAATTAAATCTAAATCATTGAAAACACTATAACAATTATACCTTTGTTTTATTTTAAAGTACCTAAGCCAAATTCCCTCAAGTATTATTGCACGAGATCCGGAAAATCTGAGACATGTGTTTGAGGATCTTGGCCACAAAGGAAGTTGAAGAATAGAATCTTCGAAAGTCAATGTCAAATTTGCCAAAAAGGCCTCCAGAAGAAGCCATTTGAGAGCCTACGTAGAATATTTGGTGAAACAGTGTGAAACATATAAAGAGTTGAAAGATGTAAAAGGAGTTTGTGGTGCTCATCAACAACAACAGGCCAAGTTTGGCAAACAAAACACTAGTGGGGGGTTGAAGCTCATGTGCTTCACAAACTTTTGAGGGCAGCACCGGTCCAAAAGAGCCCTCATCATGCCCATCATCACCGTGGCCACACTCCTCCATCCTCTATATTTTTGGGAATAATTGATGCTCTCCTCCTCGCGTGCCACTAAAGAGAACTCACAAAAGCCCCTTTATCTAATAAATTCTCTTTTGTGCGTTATTCAACATACCCAAATCTCCTCCAATTAACACTACACAAAAATGCCCAAATAGTGACTTGTAAATAGTGACGTTGTTTACAAAAAAATGTCACTTTTTAAGCAGTGACGTGTGAAAAGCATCGCTTCAACAACGTCAAAGTATAGGGGATTGAGAATTCGGGAACAATGATGTTTACTGTTGAAACGTCACTAATTAAGGGCGTTTTCATGTACAATGTCACCTTTTCATGTACAATGTCACCTTTTATGAGAGATTTTGAACTTCTTGGCATAAGATGTGAGGGGGTTTTAAGAGGTAGAGGGCTTCATGTTTAGGCGAAAATCTGTCTATATGTCTGAATAAGTTAGAGTACTCATTTGGATAAATGAACTTCATAAAATAATGTCTTACAATTATAAGGTATTTCTTGTAATTTAGTCGTATATATGAGTAGAATAAACTTAGTTTTTGCACCGCGTGATAAAGTGATAAATTAAGAAAAACAAGAATGACAAGACATTATTCATGGATTTGGACATGCCAAACCCCTCCTTTGTCTTGGTAACACACAAATCTCTATATTTATTTAGATGGTTAAATGTAATTAAGGGCTCAGATTTTAAAATTTAGAAATTTAATGTTTTAGAATATATGAGAGAATCTCACACTTAAAAGATTTATGTTACACGAACAGTTTTTTTGGCCGCAGCTTTTTGGAAAATCATCTTTTATTACGACAGTAATTGGAGGTAGCAAAATTCTCTGGTAGGATAGCCACAATTAATTGGTCTTTCCAACTTACCATTTTTGCTAAAAGAAAATAAAAAAGTAATTGGAGGCGGCAAAATTACGGTTTAAATTAAAACAAGAGTATCTCAACATTAATTTTACAACTAATTAACAGACATGAAGTCATTAATTATAATATGAAAAAGTTTAATTGTTTAATTTTAAAATGTAATAAAAACAATCATTTGAAAGCTTATCCAAACAAAACACAGAAGCGAACAAAGAAAGAAAACCAATGAGGGAGAAGGAGGATTGGATAACGCCAATCGGGGGAAAAAGGTGGTCAAAGCCTCATATATGAATACAAGAGGAATTAATGGAGGATTAAAGGGGACTGTTTCATGGGCATGCGAAACCATGTGATTCCTTTGCTTACATCCCCATCCCCTACATGATATGAGCACTCCTTCCTTATAATAAAGATTCCAAAAATTTCACTTACTCTTTCAAATTATAACTTAATTGACATTAATATTTTCCTAATGCTTTTAAAAATTTAAAACTAAAATTTATTTTAAAAAAAAACACGGGTGGCTCAAAGCTTCGGCTACCTCCCTCTGGCCTACAAGGATATGTTTAGATAATCGCTATCCTTTTTATTTTAGGGGATATGATGATATGACAAAGATGTACACGTGACAATATTTTTATAAGCCCTATGTAGTTTTTTTATTTATTTTATATATATATATATATATATATATATATAGTTGGCAAATTGGTGGATAGAAACACTAATCTTATTATTATTTTTGCTCCAATGCCTGTTAAAGAAAAAATTCATTTCAAGTGAACGTCACGAGCGTGGCAGAGTCTATTGTTGTTTCACTTGAGGTGTTTTCTTATTACTTATGTGGAAATTGTGCATGATGTGTCAAATGTGACAGACGTGACAAGAAAAAAAAGTTAATTCAACAATAAAATGATAGACTTATTTAAAATTTAGGCAAAATCAAATAATTGAATTGTCAAAATTGAAAATCTAAAGACTATATTAAAAATAGACAAAAAAAAAAAAAAAAAAAAAAAACTTAAGGGAAAAAAATGATTTTTCTTTTCTTTTGATTAATTTAACCCAAAAATTAATCTGCCCCTAAAAAAATATATTGATTATAAGAGTTGCCCAATCTAACAAATTTGTAAAGGGCGCCCCTATCACTGTCATTACGTGATGATATTCATAGAACCCCACCAACCCCCCCTCTCTTTCTCTCTCTCTCTCTCCTATTTAATCCCTCTTCAAGAACACATACGGCTTACTACACTACTACTCTACTCCGAAGGAAGACATCTTTCTTTCTTCCTTTCTTCTTCTTCTTCTTCTTCTTCTTTGACAGCTAGGGCCATGGTCATGGAGAAAAGACAGATCTTTGTTTCCATGGTCTTTGTTTTGCTTGTTGGGCTGGTTGGTGCAAATGAAGAAGAAGAAGCCGACAGGATATTGCAACTTCCTGGGCAGCCTCAGGTCTCTTTCCAGCAGTTCTCAGGCTATGTCACTGTTAATCAAGTTGTTGGCAGATCCCTCTTTTACTGGCTTACTGAGGCTGTCCATAATCCCCTATCCAAGCCCTTGGTTGTGTGGCTTAATGGAGGTTACAACATCTCTCTCTCTCTCTCTCTCTCTCTCTCTCAACAAAAACACACGAACATGTATATATATATATATATATATATATCTGCGTGCTTAACACTTAAAATGTGACTGCAATATGCATGCAAGATAAGTAGTTTTGCTTTTGCCATCGGCATGATTAATTTAAAGGTCACTTGTACTATTCTTGAGATGTTTTGGAGAAGAATCAGAAGTAATTGTTTAAAGTCACTGTTTTTTTTTTTTTTTTGGTTGTTTTTTGATAAATTACAAATAGTAAAATAGTATAAAGTCACTGTTATATTGCGTTAAATGATATGCTTAAATGAGTTTAATGAATACACGCCTGGGAAACCACTTACTTTTCATATCGCCGACATGATGATATATAGTTAATGCAGAAAAATCTTTAGGCTTTCCTTTGTTTTTGGTAAATATTTTTGAGCTGGAAAATTACTGCGTGTACTGTTTTTTCTTTTGTCTTTTGGTGGACAAGAAACCCCTTTCAGCGGAAGGAAAAGAAACCCTTTTATTTATTTATTACATGTAGTTTATTAGAACAATTTATATTTACAACATAGGTGCCTTTAATTAAATTCTTACCCAGAAATGAAAAATAAGGAAAGGGCACATCAGTGGCCTACCAATTGCTAGGAATGATGACCTAACTACTCGCTGGACCGTACAGACTCTATTCATGACTCCTACACGACCTAACTTCAATGCTCTAATAGATAGGGTAAAGATAAGCAGAAGAAACCCATTACACAGCACACAAACAAAACAAAAAAAAAAAAGAAAAAGAAAAATGACAACGTACCCTTTCTCTCTCTCTCTCTCTCTCTCTCTCTGTCTCATTGCATGGTCTGATAAGAAGGAATCAATGCCAGAAAGCATCCAAAACAAACCTCATTTATTAAGTCACAACCATTGCAGTTCTGTTAGCCTCTGTCAGCTTGTGTTGGTGCGTGCCATCAATGCATTTGCTGAAATTAGCAGAAGTTGCAGTGTTCTATTGCTTAATGCCCCCCCACCAAACAAAACTAGCCAATACCAGGCCAAGATAATGAGCACATCAAACAGAAAGACGGGAAATTTAAAACATGCACTCGATGGATTTATATCTATTTTCCACTCTACCCAGAAAATAAAATTAATGGGAATTTATGATTAGGTCCTGATGATTGTTATTTGATTTTGTGATTAGGCCCTGGTTGCTCCTCTGTGGCATATGGTGCGTCTGAAGAAATAGGGCCATTTAGAATAAACAGGACAGCCTCGGGGCTGCACCTCAACAAGTTCTCATGGAACACTGTGGCCAACCTCCTGTTCTTGGAAACTCCGGCAGGCGTGGGCTTCTCTTACAGCAACCGGTCGTCGGATCTCTTCGACACTGGTGATCGCCGCACTGGTAGGACCCCCAAAACCTTCGTTTTGCATCATTATTTTCTGACCCTTTGTTGTTTACTAAAGAATGGATGGTTATGATAAATTGGTAGGCCATGTTTGAGAGACTCTAGCAACACTCAATTATGATGAACTTGTGGCCCTATCTCTGATGATTGGTTAAAAATGAACCATTGACTAACTGTAATAGCTTCATTGTGGTTTCAAAATCACCCTATTTCAGATGAGACATGATATGAAGCATGCATAATTGCATGTTGATTGATTTGATACATCTTTGGTCCACGCGTTAGACTTGTAATGGGTTTCTTCTGTTCTAGATAAATTGCATTTTGAGTATTCATTCACACTTTTTTTTGGTATGGCCGTTCTTCTAGAGATTTTTTTTTTTTGGGGGGGGGGGGGGGGGGGGGTAAGAAAAACATTTAAGGAAATCTAGAATGTTTCTTTAATGATTTCACATACCATGATAAACACTGAAATGGTCATTTGGGGATTGTTTGGTAAAACTCTTTAGATTATGCTTTTTGGTTTTGATGTGATCTAAGCTGAAAGTAGTTTAAAATGTTTTGTAACGGTTAGACGAGTCTAATTAGTTTTTGTCTGAGATTCCTAGAAATATTTTTCATAGGAACACATGAAATTTGTAAAATTGAGATAATCAGAACCGATGATTTCTTAATGGAGATCAAGTTCAATTTTGACAAGGGTCAAATCTAATTAATTTGTAGGCCTAAAAAAATATAATCTTAACTATTCATAATATTTTATTGAAAAATTTTCAAAATTCCTCATTCCATCCTTGATCACAATATGAGATGGGAAAATTGTTTTCTTAATTTGGTAATGAAATCCATGCAATTATTTATTAATTAGCTTCGTGTCAATTGGCTGATTTAAATGTTATTGAATGTATAGTAATTAGTATAGTAATCTTATGAGAGGTTATGATTTAGCCAGGGACTCCCTGGAGTTCTTAATAAGATGGTTGGATCGTTTCCCACGCTACAAGCAGAGAGAAGTCTATCTCACCGGAGAGAGCTATGCAGGCCATTATGTTCCTCAGCTGGCTAGAGAAATTATGACCTACAATAAACATTCGAACCACCCAATAAATCTTAAAGGATTTATGGTACGCATACTTTAATCTCTCATCCTAATCTCCATTTTTGCTTGAATTTAGCTTGTTTTCAATATACATTTGTTTTATGTATTTCTTATTTATATATATCCAAGTTATTTTCCCTAGTATATAGGCTGTTATATTTGTTCATTTATGTAGGTTGGCAATGCAGTGACGGACAACTATTATGATAATCTAGGGACAGTGACATATTGGTGGAGCCATGCCATGATTTCCGATAAAACATACCGGCAGCTCATCAACACATGTGATTTCAGGCGACAGAAGGAGTCAGACGAATGTGAGTCATTGTATAGTTATGCCATGGATCAAGAATTTGGTAACATTGATCAATACAATATTTATGCTCCCCCTTGCAACAATTCTGATGGTAGCGCCGCCACCCGCCGGACAATGCGATTGCCTCATCGACCCCATCCGGTATATTATATAACACAAGTGAATGAATGATTATATCATGTTTGAAAGTGCTTATTATTCTCAGATAAGAAAGCTTTTATTTTAATTAATCTGCTTTCCAGATTTTCCAGCGATTTTCCGGCTATGATCCTTGTACAGAAAAGTATGCTGAGATTTACTACAATAGGCCAGATGTGCAGAAAGCACTCCATGCCAACATAACTAAAATTCCTTATAAATGGACTGCTTGCAGGTGAGTCAATAGCACAAGCAGGTTATCATGCTTAATCATCACTACACGGCAAAATTCGATAAGGAAAACACTTACAATTTTCTCCCTTTCTATGTTACATGAATTGTGTTTGATATGATGCAGTGAGGTTTTGAATCGAAATTGGAACGACACAGAAGCATCCATTCTTCCAATTTACAGGGAAATGATAGCTAGTGGTTTGAGAATCTGGGTATTCAGGTTTGCTGCTGCCCCAGCAATTTGATGTCTCATAATATTTATACTTGTGTGTTCATTTTAGATAACTACTTCTCTTTTCTGGGGCTAATGCAGTGGAGATGTCGACTCTGTGGTTCCAGTTACAGCCACTAGATATTCCCTTGCACAGCTGAAATTAGAAACCAAAATTCCATGGTACCCTTGGTATGTTAAGAAGCAGGTAAGTAAAATTAGCCCCTTTCTAGCCTCAAATTTTGTGAGACAAGATCCTTGCTATTGTTATGAGTAATGTTGTCCAAGTATACTGACTGTCATATAATTGAGGTGGCATGATAATACAAGTGCCGATTCAACGACTACTAAACTATATAGTAGTTATATAACAATTTACTGAATAATATCATTGAAACAAATAAGTCAATGCTCGTACTATATGGGTTGTGCTTTTTTGAAGGTGGGAGGGTGGACAGAGGTATATGAAGGGCTAACATTTGCAACAGTGAGAGGAGCAGGCCATGAAGTTCCACTTTTCAAGCCCAGAGTAGCCCTTGAGCTATTCAAGGCATTTCTCAGAGGGCTGCCTCTTTCAAAGTCTTGAAAGAAAAAAAATTGTCTTTCCCATTTGAGTATAACTGTTATTGTTCTAGCTAGACAAAGAAATGTCATTCTTCATTGTTAAGAAACAAGTAGAGAGAGAGAGAGAGAGAGAGATCAGAGCGTTTGATTTATGTAATATAAAAAGCAAATGTAATGGAAGATTTAAGGTTTTGTTTGTAATTATGGTTTTAGATTCTTTGGTGATTATGCATTCATCGACACGAGCTTGAAAACTATTTGTTTATAAAAAAATAAAAGGGTTAAATTCACTTTACTCCTCTAAAGTTGCAAGAGTTTTTCAATTCAAACCCCAATATTTAAAAATTGGCAATGTATCTCCTTAATATTTCAAAAAATTTAAGTTTAGACCTTTTATTACTAATTTTCGTCAAATTGGACGGAAATTTATGATTTTTTTTTTAAAAAAAATTTTGTCTAATTAGACGGAAATTAGTAACGGAAGTTTGAATTAAAATTTTTGAAACATTAAGGAAGTACATTGTCAGTTTTTAAACATTGAGGTTCGAATTGAAAAACTCCTGAAACTTCAGGAGTAAAGTGAATTTAACCCAAAAACAAAAAATGATGATAATATGGACAATTAAAGAAGTATGCACTTACATTTTTAGAAAGTTTCACATATTTTGGAACAAATGATCAAAAAGAAAAACATCTCTTTCTATGGATGAGGCTTTTTAGTTTTTGTTTGAAAAGTGTTCTAATGTGAAAACAATTTTGAGTGGTTTGTGTTTTAGATTGTTTGTTAATGTTTCTGTTTTGAATAAAATATAGAAGTAAAAAGCTTTAACAAACAAAAATACTTTCATATTCCTCTACTCTAGAATTTAACTTGCGAGTATAAAATTAAAATTGAATGTTGAGAATACGAAAATTGTACTCTTTGTATTGGACATTTATTGGCAATAAAAATACTGAAATTTCACCATATCATCCATCACTATTTGTATGTGGATAAACTATGATGATAATAAGGAGATCAATTAACTTGATGGGACTTCACTTATTCTTGCTTATATTGGTAAAATTTTTTAATTTTTTAAGATTAATTATATTGTGCCCCCTAATGTATACTACACATTTGTACTTACATCCTTAAACTATATGACTCAGTGGCATTCGCTCACCTAAACTATCACTTTGTTATGAGTAAGTCTTAGATTCAAAACTAGACGTTAAATGTGGATGAGAATGCATCTGGTGCTTGGCATGTGACACTTGCCCATTTACCTTTTTGAAATTTCCCTATTTTGGTCTTGTCAAAAGAAAAAAATTATCCACACTTAGTTGTTTGATGTTAAAAAAAAAAAAAAAAACCGTTGAGCATTTGGCTCGGGATTTGGTTGACTAGAGGAACCAGCGTAAATCTCTTGCATGCTCCTAGATTGTGTGTTCGTCATGAGTTCTTTTGTCTTAAAGGACAACAATTTAGTCAAACGGTTATCATTCTCACAAACAACACTAACTGTTGATACAGTGACCACTTACATTGAACACCGATGAAGTAGACCTACAAAAATAATAAAGGTTAGAGTGGCAGGCTAGGAGTTATGAGAGAAGAACCACTTTCGGTGGTTAAGTTAACAAATGTAAAATTGAGCATGTATGAGTACAAGATGTAGACGAAGAGAGTTAAGAATAATTGTACCCATGATGTGGATTTCAAAACCTTTATAGAGTTCTTCCTATCTTTGTTTTGTAACTGGACTTAGTAAGGCAAGTGTCGAAGGTAAAGCGACCAATATGAAATGCGGCATATTCTCATAACTTGATTCTATTTGGGAGATGCCTCCAATGACTCATTTTTTCTTATTGGGTTGATTCTAAATAGGTAAGGTAGTAAATCGTCAAATATTACTTCTTATAGGGTCGCGATCATTTAAGGGTATAAGCTTGGAGATCGAGGAAGGAATCAAGTGCATTCCGTCTATAAAAATCATTATTTCAACTATAAATGAATTTACTATTGAATTTGTATGAGATTCACATGAATAATATACAAATTTTTTTAAAAATAGTATACAAATTTCGTATTGAGTCAAAATTGTTGAAATAATCTGAATGGGATTAGAGTCAAATGCTCTAAAATTTTAACTGAGATAGAAAAAAAAAGGGTTAAATATTAAATTAGTCCCTAGGGTTTCACAACTTTATTTTTTCCCCCCTGGGTTTTCATTTTTATCACAGGAGGTCCCTGTGGTTTTGATAAGTGACCAAATTAGTCCATCCGTTAGTTGACCGTTAGTTGACCGTTAAACTGGACACGTGGACCAATCAGACGTCGACACGTGGCACATATATTAATTTTTTTTTAAATTAAAATAAATGTTTTTTTTTAAAAAAAATATATTAAAAAAAATATATTAAAAAAAAAAAAAAAAAAAAGAAAAATCGGAAAAAACTGGGGGTGGCCGAGCCACCCCCTTGGCAATTTGGGGGTGGCTCGGCCACCCCCTTTGGCCATGGGGGTGGCCAGGCCACCCCCATCTGGCCGGATGGGGGTGGCCGAGCCACCCCCTGGGCACCAAGGGGTGGCTCGGCCACCCCCATCCGGCCAGATGGGGGTGGCCTGGCCACCCCCATGGCCAAAGGGGGTGGCCGAGCCACCCCCAAATTGCCAAGGGGGTGGCTCGGCCACCCCCAGTTTTTTCCGATTTTTCTTTTTTTTTTTTTTTTTTTTTTTTTAAATATATTTTTTTTAATTTTTTTTTAAAAAAAAACATTTATTTTAATTAAAAAAAAAAATTAATATATGTGCCACGTGTCGACGTCTGATTGGTCCACGTGTCCATTTTAACGGTCAACTAACGGTCAACTAACGGATGGACTAATTTAGTCACTTATCAAAACCACAGGGACCTCCTGTGATAAAAATGAAAACCCAGGGGGGAAAAAATAAAGTTGTGAAACCCTAGGGACTAATTTAGTATTTAACCCAAAAAAAAATATGGGAAACTTCAGAAAGTCCCCTTGAACTTCCAGCCGTTTTGACATACTCCCATGAATTTTCAAAACTTTCACTTAGGCCTCCTGAACTTTGATTTTCTCTCACTTTGGACCCTTTTAACTTTTTATACCAATTTTACCCTCAACCAAAACTACGTCGTTTTGGACTTCAAAACTACACCGTTTTGAGCTTCAAAACTACATCACCACCCAACCCAAAACTACGTCATTTTGAGCATAATATTAAAAAAAATAAAAATAAAAAATAAAAAAATACATAAATAAATAAATAAATAAAAAACGAAATCAGGAAGCCACCCCCTTAGCCAAAATGGGGTGGCTCACTGGGGTTGGCCGGACCCCCTTGGCCATGGGGGGGCCACCCCCAAAAGGCCAAAAAAAAAAAAAAAAAAAAAAAAAAAGGGGGGGGGGGGGGGGGCGGGGAGCGCCCAGATCGGCCAGGGGGTGGCTCGATTCGTTTTTATTTTATTTTATTTATTTATTTATTTTGCTTTTATTTATAAAAAAGAAAAAAAAATTAATGCCTAAAACGACGTCGTTTTGGGCTGGGTAGGTATTGTAGTTTTAGGACACAAAAAGGACATAGTTTTGGAAGGGTAAAATGGGTATAAAAAGTCAAATTATTTGACTTTAATGTTAAAATTGTCCAAAGTGAGAGAAAACCAAAGTTCAAGGAGCTTAAGTGAGAGTTTTGAAAATTCATGGGGAAGTATATCAAAATGGCTGAAAGTTCATGGAGACTTTCTGAAGTTTAAAAAAAAAAAAAAAAAAAAAAAGTGATTAATATAATAATTCAGTGATGGATAATGATATGAGATATTTTGGATCGTTTTTAATCAAAAAGGCAGAGAGTTGGTAATATTAATGGTCACACATGGCAGGCTATTATTGTTGGTTAGTTTTCTTCTGTCCTTCCGCGTAATCTGCGGAGGTCAAATCAACGAAGCTTAATGCAAAATAATGCAAAGTAAAAGAAATTACCATAGTGTTGATCCGACGTTGGACTAGAACAGTTCAGAGATTGAGGCCCAAAGCCAAAACCCTCTCGCCTAACTAAAATATCTTCCCGGGATCCAAGAAAGTACCATTTCTACAGCTCTCCGTACATTCATCTTGACTTCTTTACCATGGCCTATAGATCTTGCTATTCTGTTTGTGTCCAGAGTCTTAGAACCCCATTTTGTTAAAGCATCCATCGTTGTCTGTACGACGCTGGTAATGTTGTGATTTTTGAGCTTCTGGGTCTCTTTGATTTGGTGTTCTTGCTGCGTCACAAGCTGCCAAAGTTTGAGATTCAAGGAGGTAGGCTTTATTGATATCACTGCTTTCGATTCAAACATGGGTTGCTGTCTTGTTTGTATCTAATTATTCATAGTACTTAGCTATTGATGTCCAAGCTCTGAAAATATTCCTTTACCTTCATCTGGTTTCAATGTCCTTTTGGTGATTATTGTCAGGATTCCTCTATTTGTATGTGCTTGATTTCACTAGTTGTCGTTTTATTGCATACAAATGCGTGAATTTTAAGTTGAATTAGTTTTGTTTTAAGTTTTAAATCAAAAGGGTAGCGTTTGATCTTTTCTGGTATTTGGGAATTCAGTTGCGGTCTTTGAGGAAATCTGAAGGAGTAAGAAGGGTTGTTGTTTAATTTAAAGAGGTTTTAGTCGGCCTTAAGATTCTGTTGGCGTCTGCTTCTTGTTGGCCATGGGGGATTATGAGTCGATGATTCCGGAGTTAAAAGGAGAAGAAAACTTAATTGCTGCGGCGAAACACATTGTTAAAGCTTTGGGGTCAAATAAGAACCTTACAGTTGATGCAAGGAAAATTTTGGCAGAACTTGGCACTCAATTGTCCACCATGACTGCAGTCAAGGAAACAAAGGATGATGGGACTAGCGAGATGGAGGATCAGCTTCATGCTGTTGAGGAAAAGATAATGAGATGGGAGGAAGATCAGTCTATGATATGGGATTCAGGACAAGAAGAAGCCTCTGAGTACCTGATTGCGGCAGGTGAAGCCCAAAAGTTGACTGAAAGGTTGGAGAGTCTGTGTCTGAATAAAGATGATGATGAATATATTCTGTTACAAAGGGCTCACAATATTCTTCAGAAGGCAATGGAAAGGCTTGAGGAAGAGTTCAGGCACATGCTTGTTGAGAACAGGCAACCATTTGAGCCAGAGCACGTGTCGTTTAGATCGAATGAAGAGGATGTTGTGGATGAGGTCTCAATTATCTCTTTTGGGGATGAGTCAGTTGAGGACTCGCTCCAGAGAGACAGAGACAGTGTCAGCAGGGCATCAGAGGAATATATCATTGATTTGATCCAACCGGATGTAATTCCTGACCTTAGATGCATTACGAACTTGATGTTCAATTCAAATTATGATAAGGAATGTTACCAGGCGTATACCAGCGTCCGAAAGGATGCCTTGGATGAGTGCCTCTTCATCCTTGAAATGGAGAAACTAAGCATTGAAGATGTGCTGAAGATGGAGTGGGTTAGCTTGAATTCCAAGATCAAGCGATGGGTTCGAACAATGAAGATATTTGTGCGGGTCTATCTTGCTAGCGAGAAATGGCTCAGTGATCAAATTTTTGGGGAGCTTGGACCAATTAATCTAGTTTGTTTTGTTGAGGCATCTAAGGCTTCAATGTTTCAGCTTCTGAATTTTGCTGAAGCCATGTCTATAGGACCTCACCAACCAGAGAAGTTGTCTCGCATTCTTGACATGTATGAGGTGCTAGCAGATCTTCTTCCAGATATAGATACTTTATACTCGGATGAAGCTGGTTCTTCAGTTCGAAAGGAGTGTCATGAGGTTCTAAGGAGATTAGGTGATTCTGCTAGGGCAACGTTTCTCGAATTTAAGAAAGCCATTGCATCAAACGCATCAACAAACCCTTTTGCAGGAGGCGGAATCCACCCTCTGACCAGATATGTCATGAATTACATCAAGATTCTAACTGACTACAGTGAGACCCTTAATTTGCTCCTCAAGGACCATGATGAAGAGTATCCCAGTTTGTTGTCACCTGACATGAGTCCAACAGCAGAAGAGGAGAGCAAAAGTGGAAGTTCTTTACGCGGGATTTCCCCAATGTCTTCCCACCTGCTATCGATTGCTTCAATTCTGGAAAGCAGCCTTGATGATAAATCCAAGCTCTACAAGGATCCTTCGCTGCAGCACTTCTTCTTGATGAACAATATTTATTACATGGCTCAAAAGGTCAAGGGGTCTGAGCTACGGGATATATTTGGGGATGAATGGATTAGAAAGCACAACTGGAAATTCCAACAGCACGCAATGAATTACGAGCGAGCTAGTTGGAGTTCAATCCTCTCGTTGCTTAAAGACGAGCGGATTCAAAATCCCGGTTCAAATTCTATCTCAAAAACTCTTCTTAAGGAAAGGATACGGAGCTTTTACCTTGCATTTGAGGAAATTTACAAGGCTCAAACGGCATGGCTTATCCCAGATCTCCAGCTTCGAGAAGATCTACGAATCTCAACATCCCTCAAGGTGATTCAAGCTTATAGGACATTCGTGGGAAGATTTGGCAATCACGTAAGTGACAAGCATATTAAGTACAGTGCAGATGATCTAGAGAGTTATCTTTTGGATCTCTTCGAGGGATCTCCAAAATCATTACAAAATAGCCATAGGAGGTGATTCAAGCAAAGTTTGAGTTTCATTCTAGCCCTACCCCACCATGAGTTCCACTGTTTCCAGTATATGTAAAATCTAGTTTGACTGAAAATTTGATTATTGTAAGCTCTTTGTTGCTTTGTTCATTACAGAATTGCTTGCTATTGGAGGTGACAAAATGAAAGTTGAGTTTCATTCTAGTCCCTCCATGAGTTTCCCCTCTTTCCAGCATATGTAATCTACTCTTGATTGAAAAATGTTATATGATAATTAAGCAAGTTGAGTTTCATCCTAGCCCCTCCTTGACTTCCACTCTTTTCCATTATACTGTAAAGACCAACAATTGTCTGCGATTAATGGCAGACACAAACCTTGATGGAGCATCTGGTAAAGTAACTTTAATGTTGCACATGGTGCGGTTGATAGATTTGGAAATTGCAATAGAAAAAAGTTGAAGTGATTTTGGAGCATGAATGGTGAATATTGGCATTTATGGTCAAACAGGATTTGTTGGTCCATCACTCTCGTGTGATAAAAGTAACGAGAGGGATAGTGGGCCCATTGCTTCCACTCTTTTCCATTATATATTTGGTGTAAATGTCATCAATTTGCAGTGGGATATTTTATAGAGACACTGGATTTGGAGCTAAAGCCGTTTATGTGGCCGAGAACGAGATCCCCTTGAACGAAGACCTTGAAAAGTCCAAGTCAGCTTTTAAACGTTTTTCTTTGTTTTTTACTTTTTGCCATTGGGTGCTACAAAAAAAGTCAGGTTGAATATATTTGCTAGTGATTTTTGAGGGCTTGTCGAGGGGTTGTGCAGGTGCAGCAACAAGGAAGATTAAGGAGCTGCAGGTGGGTCTATGTGATAACGCGAGCATGACACGAGAAATCCGTAAGCATTCTTGAATTCTACATTTACACCATGTGACGTAGCTGATAGAGATGAAAGATAACCAACAAGAGCGTCTACGTCTCTTAAAGGAAAGGAACACGAAACACAGATTGTAAAAGACAAATTCTTCCAATTGATTCAAACTCACCGATTATTATGAGAAATGATAGACTTGCAAAATATTTTACCAAAAAAAAAAAAAAAAAAAATCGTACCAAGTGATGTATCACAAACATGATTAAGAAGGAGATTAATCCAATGAGGGTTTCAAACGAGTGGTTTTATTTCCTCAATTGAAGAGAACAAGGGGGCTGGAGATTTGGGGGCACCGATGAAAACTACTTTCGTTCTCCAACCAAAAAAAAAAAAAAAAAAAAAAAATTACAGCAGGTGAGCTGATCATTAATTGAAAACTATTCCTATTAACACAGGAAGACTCTTAATGTACACCTATACTCAATTATGACAAAATATTCCCCTGGTCTTCCCATTGCCAGACCAGCCGTAAAAATACCATCCTTGCACCAAGCAGCCCCACCCCTGCAACCTAACGTCCTTGCACCAATACCTTCAGACTACCCGGCCACGCTGGAAAGGCTAAACCATACTCTGCATGCACTTCAAATAATTGGCATACCGGCCTAGCATGTCATTCTTTGCATTGCCAACAGTCAGTCAATTTACACGACCTATAAATTTATAAAGCCCAGAAGGGCTTTCGAGCTGCTGCTACTGCACTGGATTTGCCACTAACGGATTCTTCGTAATTTTCCTCGGGATCATCATCCTCCTCCCCATATTCCATCAGCTTGACCAAAGTATCTGAAAAAACTAATAGTTGCAGCGACAATTTAAACAAGACATAAAAGAAATATGCTCCCGCCTCTAATATAAGAAACAAAAATCCCATCAACATTATAGAATTCTTCAACAAAGCAAAGCAGATTAAGTTTCTATCCTTACCCGGAACAGTGTCAGGCTTTGTTTTCTTCGGAATATTGTTCTTGTCATGCCCTGTATCAGCAAACATTGACGTTGTAAATTTTGGCGGAGGTGGTGCTGGAGGCATGGTTCTTGGCAGGGGTGGTGCCATTCCGTTGGATGACAACTGGACCAACTTCTTTGGGGCTGGCATAGTCGATACATTTCTCAAATCCAAATCAGCCGAGGCCTCAGCTGGCTTCAAAAATTCTGAACCCTGCAGTGAGTTAGAGAAAGACAATCCAAACCTAATTTTTCAGTAACAAAATATAAGTTATATAGGACACTCAAATAAATCACAGAGAATTCAAGTCGGATTAAAAAATTCAGAACTATAACACAAAACTTTCAAAATTAAAAAACATATACAGAGGAAGAAGGTAGGGAGCAATTGGGAAGAAAAGAACAGGGCACTGGCAGGCACATAACTCAACTTGATTTGATATCTTTGAATGAGTGTTAGTGCTTAGGTTTCTAGATGATCCGGGCAAAAATGTAAGCCCTAGTGTTCACATAGAGTTTTGTCAAGTACAGATATCAATGTCAGGATTTGTGCAAGTTGGTACATAGAAATAACCACACTTCCAAATCTTAGGTTTGAAACAGATGGTTATCACTATAAAGGTAGACAACATATAAACACTGGTGCCAAAGGGTTTAACTGTAATTTAACATGCATTGAGTATCATCTTCTCCTTTGGGTGCTTGTCCACCAGCACAGACAGCCAATTTCTTCCTAGTGAAGAGGTATAGCCATCGATACAAACATTAACTTCGATATATTTTGTTTTCTGGAAACATGACTTCCTGTCCTGTCCCAGGAACCTGACTCAAAAAGAGAGAGAAAATAGGTATAACATACATCACTTTCTCAACCCTAGCTAGGGCTTTGAAAGGGGTCATCCCAAGACTTTACGTGCCAATGTTCATGACCAGAAATCTCCAATCAAATTAACCCAAGAGTCTTTTCATGACAGATTTTTCTATTTTCTCAAAATCAAATTTGGTTCTTGCGAGGGGTTGTGCCTCACAAAACCACAGCACAATGACATTATAAGTCAAAGTACAAACCAAAACAAATGCTTGCCATTCAGTTTGACCACTGGTTAGCGTGAAATGCATGATAGAACAGAAGGGGTCCTAGTGAAGTACTTGATCAAGTCAGTTTTTAAACTGATTCATGAATAGAAAATCTGCTCTGCAGCCACTAAATTTCAATGACAATTAAAATCAAAGCTCGCTTTGGTGGTGGGAGAACCTCTTCTCAAATAGTAGTTTAGCTGTCCATTTTGGTGGTGGCCACCCATTGAGGAAGCAAACATTGGACTCATTGCAGGAAAAGTATAAGATTTGTATAACACAATTCAGCACAAAGATGCAAGATAAAACCAATCAGCATAAAATCTAGAATTGGCTTTTGATCAAAAGCTCTGTAGCCATTTGTGCCCCAGCCATGGCACCTCCACAACTGAAAACCCTGTGAAACATACAAACCAACGACCCAATAGAGAGGTCCAGTATCGGCCTGTTAGCTTCATAGAAGGTCAGAGAAAATACCTGGAATATTAAGCACTAAAAGTCAGCACAAGATACCACCATATATCAATCAGAATGTATATAAACACATACATCAATGAAAGAATTGTAAAAAAAGGTACTCCAGAACCAAGCTGCAAAGATTTTTTTAAAAAAAATTATCAAAAAAAGTGAGGATTTGATGAAGGAGTATATAACTCAGGAAGGTTGGATATGATTCACATAAATATAAAAACTCGCTTGAATGTTCCTCTCAAGACTATAGTTGGTTTACAAGGCACACAAACCCCTACACCAAATAAGCACCAATAGAGCTGGCAAAAGAAGCAAGCAACCGAAAACTTATCACCCTTTGCTCCTTTGAAATTAATCAGATACGAACCTAACAAACTCAACCAAAAATCAGGCTGACATTGCTGTAATAGGCCCTGTTATAATAATATATTATACAAAAATGACGCATAAATGCATGAACATGCACACAAACCCACCCCCAAACAAAAAAAAAAAAAATCAAAATACATGCACACACAAAATACCCAGTCACAACTGTCAGCAACCCATGTAATCCACCATAACTTAGTCCACCATTTATGGTTTAATGAAAACAGAACTTGGTTTAGGAGAGCTAGAGTAAGCATGAACCTCACTCAAGACCAACAAGCAGCAAACAGAGGGGTTCAAAAAAGAGGAAATATTCAGAACAGTTTATTTCAATCCTTAGCATACACACAACTGAGGCTAAAGAAGGCCTGGTTTCAGTATCTTGTGCCCAGAGGTAGTGCATGCCAGCAAGTAATACATCCTTAACTGGGGGCAAGAATAGATGGACTAGAAAGATGAGTTTGTCCAACACACTGTAATAGTGCAATATTCCATCCAAGCAAAGGGCTAAAATGACTGAAAAGATACTCCTAATTGGACATAATGTTCCTAAAACTAATCCTAGTTTTACTACCTCTCATCATTCCTGCCAACATTGTATATCAGAGCTAATCAATAATATATATCTGGATTACCTGTCTTCACTATTCTGGTTCGACACTTTTAAAGCAAGAAGCCATACCCGAAAAAATATTAGCAGGGAGATTGCGCTGCTACCTGAATAAGTTTTGCAGGACCCTTTGACCCAGCTGGTAGTTCCTGAAACTTCCGCCTCTGTGGATGCCGTTTCTCCTTCTCAGAATCAGATCTAAAACCCGGCTTTGATTCTTTGTTTGGTATTGATGTTGTAGGAGCAATTGTAGAAGTGACCGGAGAAGGTGACTGCCTAAGGGCCAGAGCAACTTGTTGCAATGGTGTGGCTTGAGGATATATCCCACCATATCCGATATAGCTTGTTCCACCAGATAATAAATGCTGGGAATAGCCAATCACATTTCCTTGAGACACCCCAGAATTTAAATATCCACCAGATTGAGATACTGTCCCTTGAGAAAAGACAGGAGGGAGCCCTGGGGCTCTAATGGAGGAAACATGGGGAGCTGGCGCAGAGCCCACACTTGCAGATGTCAAACCAGCAGCAGAACTTGCATTTACTGTCAGTTCATTCCCAGAACTCTGAACTCCAGCCAATAACTGCTGAGGGGGAGGAACAGCACTGTAAACCAGCTGTGGAGGTGGAAGCGGAACAGCACTATAAACCTTACATGATGAAACCCTAAAGAGTTGGAACCACAGGTTATTTTCCAATAGAAATAACAAACTTCAGTGCAAAACAAAATGACATCATCATGATCTGCAATTGTTTGAAAGAAACAAATATTCATGTTTGAAAGAACCAAATATTCATGTAAAGAGCACAAACAAAATGCAATGCTGGCTTCTTTAAATTAACACAAAAAGAAAAGATCTAAAACAACAGAGCATGTGAAATGAAAGGTTTTAGTAACAAACAGTATATTGAAGTCTCTATACCACAAAAATAAAATATAACAATGGTTTCCATTGTGAAAGAGATTAATATTTTACAGCAGAGAAGCTAATAATAAAGAAAAAGCAGGAACCACATTACCCCAAAGTGAAACCCATGCACTGCACAGAATAATTTACACCCACATTAATTTCAAAAGCAATTACCTAGAAGCACAACACTCTACACTGATTGTATCCAACAAATTTTCAGCCAGACTCTTAGCATCTTCGAGACTTTTTGGATTATTGCTTGACAATAATAAATGCAGTGGTTGCTGTCCTTCTGCAAGTTTTATGGAAGAGTTAGATAATAAAAAATACCATAAAAGGATCATATCACATACAACAATGACGTACCTTCTCCATGTAAGCTTTCAATTTCTCCTGAACCACATCCTCTTAGTGAGACAGTAACTCCTGTTTCATTCATAATGTGATTTATATACTGGTCCTGCATGTACAAAACCGAACCACCAGCAACACAAAAAAAAAATCTCTCCCAATTGTATGGAGATGTCAGAGAAAGCTTCAAACATTAGAATCCCTCATCATCATATTGTAATATAAACTTCAAAAAAAATAAACGAATAGCACAACTTTTATCAGAAAATGGTGACATGTATTAGGAACACCAAAGTAGTATATAAAGGTACCTTAAAAGAATAAATTGAAGCAGAACACAAAATGCATGTGTTTATTTATCTATCTCTTGACTCAAAATGGGAGCAGGTTTGATTTGAAAAATGATCTTAGAGTTTCTAGCGTTGGGCCAGGAGGGTCCTCTTAAAGCCTTTTTTTCTTCTTCTCATCAAAGTTATTTCATAAAACTTGCCATGGTAAGGAAGAAGGAGGGGAGCAAGCATACTTGGAGGTACCCCACATTAATATAAAGTCATGAAACTAATCCTTAAAACCAATTCTCTATAAAGAAATGTAGCAGAGATGAAACTCACTTGCTCTATTCACACAAAGAGACACTCAACAGAGGAACACAGACAGAAAAAGAAAATGCAGACCCAACACAACAATAAAAACATTTAAGCTGTAGAAGTGTGCAGCCAGCCTTGAGCTATCAGAAAATAGAAGGGAGGGGAGAAGGGAAAGAAATGAAAACTTACATTTGGTCCACGTATACGAGCAGCAATGTTCAATGATGGATCTGGGTCAAAGCCCAAAAACACACACATGCTCGGTGCCTGAGTAACCCAATTCAATTAAGGAATCCATATGTTGTGCTAGTACTCATTAAGCTATGACAGACAAAAAGATGGCAATGTAATGCATGCCTACCTTCACTCCATTGCTTAAAGCTGCATGAAAAGTGGAAGAAGCTGGCTGTAAATTCTGACCTTGTTTCAACATTTCTTCAACCATAGCAGCTGCACGATCAACTGCTAGTATCCGTTCAGCTGTATCTTTCAACTGCAGAGGCAATATTATTAGAATTAAACCAAAAGCATTTATAAATAGCCCAGCAGCATTTAGAATTAAGTGGTGATCTCTATCCATACAGCTCATAAGCCAAGGTTTATACAAAAGGAGACATTACTTAACCTTGAGTCGCAAGCAAATAACCCATATGACCAATGTTCTTATGTTTTTTCAGTTTCTTTTTATTAAGTGATATGGTTCTTCTTCTTCTTTTTTTTTTTTCTTTTTTAAGATTGTATTCTTCTTTTAAAATTTGAACTTGCCATATTTATTTATTGAACCACCAAAAGTTCAATTCTGTATCTATCTATGCACGTTATGTCAATCATATTCAAACAGATAAAATACTTAAACAGAACATATTTCCAACTATTTTACCTAATTGCAAAGCAATAAATATTACTTACATGAGCCCCTGCAGAGATGTGAAGATATAAAGGCTTTTCCCCATCAGATGGAGCATTTGGCAGACGGTACTTACCCCTGAAACAGAAAATTCAGATTATCCAATATATCTATGAAAAAAATAAAAATAAAAAGGCTCTCATAACTGCCTTTGAAGACCAACAAACCTGGTTATAACCACAGCACCCGTGCACTTTTGGATCTGCAAGTAAAGTAAGTTGATCAATCTCATAGAAAAATAAACAGAGAAGAAAAGATGAGTGTTCAACTCAATTGAAATAATAATAGACATATTATCCAATCATGCAAACTTGAAAAGTCAGATTCACCTCCTCCTGTGTCTGGCGTTTTGTGAGCTTGTAACGAATAGAAGACTCGGCATCATTTATGACAATTTCTCGTGCTATTAACTCATCTTGGATCTTTGGCTAAATTAATTTGTAGAAACCAAAGGAGAAATGAAAAACAGACGAACATTACAAATAAAAAAAACAGATAAATGAGAGAGAAAAATGAAAGCAAGAAAATATATACATATAAAGCTTCAGCCAACTAAATATGATGACAAAACAGTGGCAGCATACAGAACAATAATTTGTATTTTATATAGCCAATTAATAAATTGTATGCCCCTTAAACCATCATATTGCATTTTCTTTGCGTGCAAACTGTGTATACACAGCAGTCTTCAAACAACTCCAATACTATATTTATACCTGCAGAAATGAAACTCAAAAAGTATGGTCCCGCAACAAAAGCAAACATTTTTGTTGCAGCACGGTCACGGTGGACTGGAATACATCTGAAACTTGGGGAGTAAGTTGCATACCAAAAATAAAATCCAAAATATTCAAACTACACACAGAAACATTCGAACTAAAAGAAAAAATGGAAAATAGAAGGAAAAAAAGGACAGACATTTTATGGCCTCCAAGTCTTGCCGCATGCACTGACACATAATTCTGTCATTTCCTACGTGTTGCACATAATCTTATATTTCATGGCTAAACCAGAGCAACTTGAATTAAAAAAATAATCATCCTAATATTACCAAAAAGTAATAATTTCCAAATGTTCCTGTGAAAATAATCAATGTTATTCCTTGCCTAACCAAAATTAAGTCTATGCATTTGCTATACTTCCTTCCATTAAAGCGTATATATACATTTCAACACAAATGAATTGGCCCAACACAACCTACTTGTTTAAAATTTGAAAAAATAATTATATGTACAAACAAATAATTGTTCCCAGATACAGCACGGATGAAGCTAGAATACAAATCCAATTCTAAAGTAAATGTGACAAATAATGCAGCGAAGTTCAAGCAACATAGATATGGTTTTCATGATCACATATGAATATAACCCCAGATATGGCTTACTTTTGGAACCACGGTGGTAGTGTGTTGCTGCATTGAAGATGCCTGAAACACCTGTGGTATGGCTGCGCCTCCTAGTGAATTCATTAAAAGTGTGCTGGACACTGGAGCCACACCAGGAAGTGCAATCCCACCAAGGGGTGCCATGTTGCCCGGTAGGAGGACCCCTGGCACTTCTGCACTAGTTGAAACCAAGGACTCTGCAGGTTGATCCCACTTTCTCTTCTTTCTGCAACAAGCAATAAAAGTTAAACCATCTCAACATATCGCAGCACTTACCAGAATTTCATTGCCTAAAATTAGTGGATAAATACGTATACTGATCCCACTCAATGGCATGGAAATTGCCTTCTCCTCTAAAAATCTAACCAAACCCACATGATAACTTAACCTATTGTATACATTCACGTCTAAAACATTTTAAAGGGATAGAATTTATGTGCATTTTTAGGCGCCTGCGTTTTCAATGGCAAAACAATTTGAAAAGTACAGAGCAAGTATATCATGTGAATTTGCAACTTTTGATTCGACAGCTTGCCCTTTTCTCTATTGCAGAATTAAATGAAAAAGAAAGCTCATATTTTCAAAAGTTATTAGTTTGCCTCAATCAAAAAATAAACCTCGTAAATGAAATTAGAATAACACTTGTCATTGCAAACCCAGGGTTAAGGAAGAGAAAGTTGTAGAACCATCTCACACAAAGCGATTCGGACAACTTGAAGATTATCACAAATCCAATACAATCCAGCAGAAATATTCCACCAAATCCAACAACGAAACCCCCAAAACACCGATTTCACCAAAGCCATCTACCCAAAATCCCAATAACATTAAACAAACAAAAAGGATCGAATCTTGTATAATTTTGAAAGCGTACCGACCTTTTCCGTGTTTGTGAGGCATCCTCGGAAGAAACCTTAGCGCCACTGTCCTCAATCATGTTGTTAATATTGCTTCGGTGCTGTTGATTGAGGAAAATTGCATGAAAATTTTAGCGATAAAGAAGATTTGGAGGGGTTTTTTCCTTTTTGCGGGAACCGGTGAATTGGTAATTGAAACAACGTGTTGAGCTCTGTCGCAGCGCAGATCGATGTCGTGTGGGGAGAAGAATGAATGCGGCATATGGAGGGCCAATAGCTTACCGCCTCGTGGAGGGTGTCACGTGAGATTTAGTCAGATGCATGCTTTATTTATTTAAATCCAGATAATGCATTTTTAATACTCATCTAAAGAAATGTCACGCTTATAAAATATTTAAGAGTAACTTCACTTTAAACCTCTAAATTATCACCTAATTTGAGAGAGTAACGTTAGGTATTATTTTTTTATCTTCTCAAAATTCTCTTAAAGCACCTCTAAATTATCACGTAATTTGAGAGAGTAATGCTAGGTATTATTTTTTTATCTTCTCAAAATTCTCTTAAAGCTGATGTGGCTTTTAAAATCACCATTAAATTTTAGATGAATCATACTTAAATTTTGATACAATTGTAATTTTAGAAGCAACATCAACTTTAAAATGATTTTAGAAGGATAAAAAAATGCTACTTAGCGTTACTCATAGCTCCTTAAACTTTAAAACCTTTCAATTTGGACATCTGAACTTTTAATTGCAGTTAATTTAAATCCCTCCGTCAGATTTAGCAGTTACTCATAAAAAGACCAAAATATCCCCTTTTTTTTAACTTTATTTATTTTTTTATTTGGAATTAATGGGTAAATTTAGAATTTTATAAAAAAAAAAAAGCAAGGGTATAAACATCATTGTTTCACTTTTAACCTTTAAAATCTAACGGAGCTGTTCAAATTAATTGCAATTGAAAGTTCAGGGATCCAAATTAAAAGGTTTTGAAGTTTGAAAAAAACTTCTAAAATCATTTGATAATTCGGGAGTTTAAAATGAAGTTATCCTAAATATTTATTTTTAAAAAAAACCTCTTACAAAGTGATGATGTGGTAGAGTATAATTATTAAAAAAAAAATGATGAATTTAAGTTTTGGAAAATTTAATCATATTGCATTAAAGCTTTTTAAAAAAATTATAAGCCTAACATTTGTCAATTGTCACCCATTTAGCGTAGATATTTTCTAGACCTTTTCTTTTCTTTTTTCCTAAGCATTTTTAAGTCAATTATAATATCCTTCAAGCCAATTTTCGGAAAAATTGAATCCCTCTCTAAACAGCGAAAACTTCAATGTCATATGCATATATCATTCACCTACATTTCATTTTGGCTCATTGCCCTGTCGTTCCTTAAAATTGCTCCTACGCCTACTCAAAATAAAACTATTAACAAACAACTCAAAACTATTCTCACTTTCATGTTACATCATTACATTTTTTTCAAACAAAAAACATCACTTAAAAAGCACTAACAAACGGAGCCTTAATCTTTCTTTTAGAAAAGAAACCACCTTTTGACAAGCAAGTCTCTCGATATGATCCTATTGTTAAACAAACTGCAGCTGGTGACATTAACCCTCGAGTGCTGATGCATCAGATATAATCTCTATCATTTCTTTTGTGATTGATGCTTGCCGGGTCCCGTTGAAGTGTCACCAAGTGAAAAAATTAGGAATCATACAAAAAAAAAAAATTAAGTTGAATGATAAATGAAAACATATGCTGGTAACTTGAAGGTCAGAAAGTCTGCAGAAAAAGAGAGAGACCTGTTGTAAGTCAGAGTTAGGCGATCAAGCATTTCGCCAGCATTTCTGCTAGAGCTATCCATGGCAGATATCCTAGCTCCTTGCTCACTGCAAGCACTCTCCAGGACTGCATTGAACAAAACCTGAAAGCAATAATGAAACAGAGAAACATAGCCAAGATCAATAAATTCTCCACTCTGGCAATGATAATCATTTCAGCAACAATGGACAATTCATTATGTGCAGTCCAGGATACACAATAAGTTGCAAGGAAGTAAACGCCCATAGAATTTAAACTTTGATTTTCCTCTTAGAAGAGTTTGTTACATGAGCCCCCTTCCCAACATTTATAATCATTTATAAAACATATCCTATTTACAGAATACCATGTGGTCATCAGCCCTGTCTTCATGAAAAGACCATAGCACTTTTTCCTTTTGTAGTGCCACCCACTTTCTCTATTCCTACACGTCTCAGCGTATTGATGGAGAAGCTTACACATGAAAATTGGAATTCCGTAAGATTCTGGAGCACTTTGGCCTTTGTTTCACCGCCTTCAATTTCATACGAATCCAAATCACCCAGCATCCCAGCAGCTTCAGATTCTCTCTCAATAATCTAAATTAAAGCCAAAAAGAGTATCCAGTAAGATTAAACAGTTCTACCCAAACGGGTTAAAAGAAAAAATTAAAACAAAAAAGAAAAGAAGAAGCATAAACACAATGAAGTTCCAAGGATAACTAGTTACCGCGGGTGATAATACAGTTGACGCTGGTATAAATAAGATAATTGCGAAACTTGTTGAAAATAATCCTCAGTGCATCATACTCAACATTCTTTAATATGTCATCTACAAGAACAGAAACCTGATAAGACAAAGATGAACCATAGACAAAGGGTGGAGAGATGCCAAGCCTAAGTAAGGGTATACATGAAGTAAATAAATATATAAGGCACTGGCATTTAAGCCACTAAAACCCAACCAGCAAGATAATTGGTGACCAAAGGATGTGAATACTCCTATAGCCATAAATGGTATGTTGGGGCTAGTAGGCTTTGTAGTATTTGGGGTCATGGATCTCATCCAAAAGCTTATTGCGGCCTCTCTGGTGTGATTTGCAAATATGTATATACATATATACACATGATATACATGACACCCTCTATCATATATGTACAAATGTTAGTATGTATAGAGACACAACATCTATGAATGACAAGTTTTTATCTTTCTTTTCTTCTTTTTCTTTATCTTCTCCATATATTATAGTCTCTTTTTAAAAGTTTTAGTAAAATATCGCTTCTTTATTCAACAGTGACGAACACATGCAATATACTGAGATCACTAGTTTCAAAGATTTGGAACACGGAAGTACAATCATTGTGTAGTATTCCACGACCAATTAGGAAGTTATAGACATACCCCACATTAGATGCTATCTAAAAAGTTCCAAATCATGATTCTGAAAGAACCACCAGAAATGTTGTGCTAAAGTAAGCAAGAGTGAAATCAAAAGAGAGTAAGGAATTATAGATAGATGCATTAAAATAATGGTGACAAGAAACTGAAGAAAGAAACGATAGTAACCTGAGTGTAATTTAGAGGATGCTTTTGTAACTCAGTGATAGATATTTCAATGTCTTTCTTTGAGTCACGTACAAGTTGAACTTTGGCCTTTTCTCCCAAAAGGGCCAAAACAACATATTCTGTCTCCTTGTCAGGACCTGGAACAAAAGATCAAAAATCACATTCTGCCCATGAACTTTCCTCTTATACCTAGCATATTAGGAGCAAAACAAGCATCAAGCTAGAGCGGCTTCCATGAAGTACCAGAACTTAATTTGTGAAAACTGAAAAGCCTTGCTGATCTTTGCTGAAGTAGAATTGATTCCGCCGCATAGACCTTTGTCTGAGGATATGGTAATAATAACATTCTTGTTGACATCGACACCTAGGCATTATAGCAAACAACAAAAACAGAGTCAAGGATTTTACTAAAATTAGGGGGGTGGGGGGAATACATATACATAGAAAAAGAACAGCCCCATATTACATCAGTTCAAAAAATCAGAAAAACTAAAAACTAAAAAATAAAAGACAGACTATTATGTGTTGCTATTCTTGTGTAAATATAGTTGAACACAATATTTTTCAGCTTTACTACCAAAGTCTCTCTATCAGGGCCGGCCCAATGTATTTAAGAGCCTTGGGCAAAACTTTAAAACCGGGCCTTATTTTTTTAATATTTAAATATTAATTAAATAATATTTATTTTAATATGGCATGAGATCTTTACCTAATAAGCACCGATTCCGCACCTAGTGATTTTTTGTTTGAGACTAAAATTACTATTGTGCCTTTACTCCTTGTTCTTTATACTTAAATTAAGTAGGCTTATTTTTGTCATTCAGCATTTTCGTAGATTGCAAAAAAACCATTATAACCTTTTTGAAATGTGAAAAGTTGAACATTTTAACCTTTTGTGAGGGGCTGGATTTTTGCAAAATAACCACAGCAGACAAGTCTATGGGATTCTCAGATTTTTTTTTTTTTTTTTTTTTCGTTCTTATTTTATAGAGGGTCTCGATATTATAAAAAAATAATATATATTTTTTTAAAGCATGTTGAAGGCCTAAAGAAAGCATGTTAGGGCCTTGATATTATAAACAAATAATAATATTTTTCTTAAAGCATGTCGAAGGCCTTTATTCAAATTTTTTTTGGCCTTATTAAAAAACATTTTGGGCCTTAGAAATTTGGGGCTCTAGGCGTCGGCTTACCTCGCCTAGTGGTTGGGCCGGCCCTACTCTCTATCTTCAAAGCTCCATGCATTTTGCTCTCTCCAAATACTAGGGTTGCCTTCCAAGCTCCAAACTTTCAAAATGTTATGACGCACCTCCCCAACTCACCAACAACTCTCTCACCCAGCTATGCATAATCCAAACCAAAGAACCTAAAGAGTGAGCTCATTAAATCTCTAACCACTTCACATTGAAGAAGAAGGTGACCGATGCATTCTCTACTCTTTTTGCACATGCAACACTAACCCACCATAGACCCACCATAGTGATGTTCCGCTTTCTTGAGAAGAAGGTGACTGATGAATTCTCTGCTCTTCTTGCACATACAACACTAACCCACCATTGTGATGTTCCGCTTTCTTGCATTATCCAATGTCAATATCTTTCCTGATGTGTATCATATATCCTACATACTCGGTTGATTGGACAATAACACGGACCACCGTACCAGTAACAGATATACTAACAAATATTTACACCATTGACAGGTGGGCAATAAAAACCTTTTTCTTTTCTTTTTTCTTTTTTAAGTAATTGAAATATTATTAAAAGCAAAAGGCACAACCAGGTACACAAAAAGTATACAACATAAACACTTATAAACACCTAGGTAAAAGGGAAAAAAAGAAACTAGAAGATATAACTGATGAATGATGACTTATAAAGTACTTGGATTATCGCCAAGAAGTGCAGTAAAAGGTTGCCTCAGGCCACGAGAGTTTTCTGCTCTAGCCTGAATGGCTCGTAGCTTGGAAGCTGCCACCATCTTCATTGCTTTGGTAATTTTCTGAATGTTCAATTAATACTTTTCATTCGAGTTCTGACTGCAGTAAATTGTAGAGTCCATAAGTATCACTTGAACCAATAAAAAAGTAAGCTCACTGTAACTTTGAAAAGAAAAGTGCAGAACTATCAAGAGTTAATTATACTCACTGACTTGAGTTGAAATAAAACGAACCCCCTGAGGAGCCAACTCCCTGTGAACAAAGTTGTCGGTCAGTTGTTTGAAAGAGCAAAACACACTACCAAAACACCAGTTAAGTTAATTCAAACTGTCCAAATATGCAGCGCTTAATTATCAAGCTCCCTAAACCACAATTTAACACAAAAAAATACAAAGCAAACTATCATGTATTTTACTCTAATCACAGAACAAGATCAAAGATTAGAGTTGATGAAAAAAAATTACTCAGAAATGAAAGAGGAGCGAGCTAGCTGTTGCATTGACGGGATTGAAGGGGATCAGGGGCGCGAAACGTTTCGATTCGCGTCGTGACAGAGACATCGCCATTTTTCTGATTCAAAGCCTAGAAGTTTTTTCCACAGCTCTCGGCTACAGGTTAATGGGCGCGTTTACGTTGAGAAATTTGAGGGGCATTTTGGTCAGAGCGGCATGTCGTTTCTTGAGCACGCGGAATGCGCAGAGCGCACCCATGTGGCAGACTTGCTTAGTAGGACTGTAGGAGCAAAATTTAAAAAGATGAACAATGGATGGGGCATTCCGAGAATTGAACTCGGGACCTCTCGCACCCTAAGCGAGAATCATACCACTAGACCAAATGCCCGTTACAGTGTTTCTTCCCTTCTCCGGTACAACTTATCGTTATTCAAACATAGTACAAATTACAATTAATGCTAAACTTCAGGTTTTTGCTTCTCTTAGATAAATTTTAAGAAAGAATTTTAAAATTTTGAGGGACAAATGCATGCCTCGAAGCTATATTCAGTTCAGTGCCTGTGGAGGAGGTAAGATCGAACAAATAAAGAGAAATTATTCTTTGCAGGTGACGAGAGATGGACGTTAGCATTTCTCATAAATAAAAGGTGATGAGAACGTTTAAAGCCCAAAATGATGGCTGAGAACCGCCCTTCACAGGTGGATTTCAGCCCTGCTCCAGCTCCGTATCCGCCTCTGAGCAGTGGCCATTTCGGCAACCGCCTGCCCGTCCACAGGGGCAGAGACTGGCCAGGCTGCCTCCAGCAGACGGGTACTTATTTAGGTCACGCCCGTTTAGCCCACGGGCCACGGGCCTGAGGAAAGAGATGCCGTATCGGAGGGAGGAAAAGGGTGGAAGGTGGCAGCGAGATAGAGGGAGGGGGAAGGAAAAGAGAAAGGGGGAGGAGAAAATGAAGGAAGAGAACAATGGAAGTCGCTGGCAGAATCTATGGAAATTTTAAACATGTGGCCTTCGGCAACTAACGTAAGACTGAATCTTATAAAAAGAAGAGGCATATTTGTGTAATTGTCTCTATATTTCGAATGACAAAAACATCACATGATGCAAACTCCATTATGTAAAAAGTTATGGATACACGTGAAGATGCATTATTTAGTGCAAAACACACCGTGTAAATAGCTGTCGATATCTGCTGCCAAAGACACCTTTTTGAGGGAATGGTGAATCATATACGGTTAGGGAATGAGCCATAACATAATATGAGCTTAGGACTATAGGTTTAGGCTCAATAATATAATACTGTTACATAAATCACTTGCACTTCTTACGTATTAAAAAGTAAGGACATGTGTCAAAAACTCTATTCCTGTTTTTGAACGTGTGCCTTTATCTTTTTTACACTCATACGTATCTACTCAACATATATAAATAGGTAAGGACAGAGCCATAAAGTATTATGGGCAAGAGCCAAGGGCTTAGTAAAAAAAACAAGGAGAAGCCAAGGCATAAATTAATTTTTTAATTTTTTTTATCATCTAAGGTGGTAATTTAATGGCCCAATAAAATTTCCAAAGTGATTAGGCATATACTAGGTATTAAAGAAAAAAAAAATTAAGACCAATATTATTGAAAATCGCACAAAAAAGAAGCAACAACCATGAGACGATAACAGAGTGAGTTCAAGCCATGTTTAAGATTTTTTTTTTTTTTTTTTAAAAAAAAATTATCTTAGAGTATATTAAGATAAAAACATTGAACCACTTATGTGTTGCAAATTGCATTTTTTTCTTTTTTCTTTTTTCGTTTGGAAAATTAAATCAGTATAAGAAAATAAGCTTTAAATTTCAAATTTTAAGGTTCTTGATTGTAGACTTGTGCTTGTTTGGGGTTAGAAAGAAAACAAGATGTACAATAGAACATAATGCTCAAGAAATATAAAATTTAGTGGGTAAAGCCAAATCTCAAACGGGTAACCAGTTTAATGGGTTAAAACAAAAAATTAGGATTGCTACCGTTTTTAATGGGTAAAACAAGTTTGGCAAAAAGATAATAATAAATAGGGCGAAAAAATTGTGTAAGGGCCGGATTTTATTTTTTCTAGCTTAGGTAATGGCCAATTGACTAAAAACTAAAACTTTGACCTTATTTTATTTTTTTATTTTTCCTAAAAAAATGGTGGGAAGGGACCATGATTACCGACAGCTAAAAATTAATAAAAGACCTCAATTTTGTTTTTTGCCCTAAAGAGTTTGTGGGGGGAGAGGTAGGGGCCATGAGAGGCAGATATACCCCCTCCCCTAATTGCAGGAAAAGGACCTTTAACGTCACAGCAAATAGGTATATGTAATTTGTAGGTGCATTAAATGCAGGAAAAGAACCTTACACGTCACAGCAAATAGGTACATGTAATCTGCAGGTTCATTAAATGCAGGAAAAGAGCCTTACAGTGGAGTTTCTTCGATCTGTACCAGCCGCCCGGGGCTCGGAAGGCCTCGTTTGCCCCCGCCAGGGCCAGTACTGTAGGCTGTAGCAGTTACAGTATCAGCTTATTATTGCAATGAAAAATATTATTAAAAAAAAAAAAAAAAAAGTGTAGTTGGAATTATCGGTTGGAAAGTGAATAAAAAAATAATTGTTTTTGAAATTTAGAATAATTTTTTTGACTTAAAAACTGCAATAATCAGCTGGTACTGTAGCTAGAACAGCTACAGTACCAGCCCTGGCCGGGGGCAAGTGAGGCCGGAGTTTCACATTTTGAGACTGTAGCACCTTGAAGCGCTCTTTTTTGGCGAAATGCTATAAGTTCATATTTTGTTCTTTTAATGATGATAATGGAGCTTTTAAAATTATTATTAATATTATGATTAATCGTTATAAAATTTTGATCATATGATAATTTTAAAAGTTATCTTATTTTTTGAGAAACACAAAAAAGATTTGTAAAATTACTTAAGAGAATTATGTTAAATACAAATAGATTTCTATTATAACTAAGCTAGTTTGGTGAAAATTTTTAATATATCAAGAATTTAACTGTAACTCAACTCTCAGTAATAGTCTTTAGTGTGACTCATTGACATTATTTCACTATATAATTTTTAACTGTAACTATTATTCTTGTTTTTGGTTATATAATAACAATCATGAACGATGCAAAAGTAAAAGGAGAGCTTAACAAACACCCTAACACCCATAGCGGAGAAAAAAGATATTTTAGGGGAGACGCATATTTAAATTTTGGGGGAAAATCCTCCACCTAACACCTAACGTTGTCCGCCCCTGATCTGATGGATTAGGTATTATATGACACATAATTCAACAAATAATACAAAATCCATTTATGTAAGAAGTTATGGGTACACGTTATTATTTAGTGCTAAATATATCGTGTAAATAACTGTCGTTTCTGCTGCCAAAAAAAATAAAATTGGCCAAGGTCGGTTTGAGATTGTAGTTTTAATAAGTATAATTTAAAAAATTGTATTTTTAAAATCACTATTTTTTAAAGTCGTATAGGCGTTTGATAAAACATGTTAAGAAATACTTTCTATCAATTGAGTGTTTGGATAACATTAGCATATAATTGTGATTTTATGGTCAAATAAGTAAATATTGCGCCAAATATTGTTTTAAGTGAAATCGTGATTTTAGTTTAAATTCGCATTTTTCAAATAAGCACTCCCTAATTAGCTTATAGAAATCGCAAATTTTTTTACGATTTTAAAATTTGCATTTTTAAAATCTTAATCTCAAACACTCAAATTATAATTTGGTTTAAAAACACAAATTATTTTTTAAAAAACGCACTTTCAAATGGATCCCAAAGCATGTGGAGATTCTATGTACTCTATGAGGCTGAAGCACTTTTTCTTTGTTTGGTTTTTTTTTTTTTTTTTTTTTTAACATGTTCGCACAAGAGAGGGAGAGAAAAATTCGAATTAGTGACCTCTGCTTCATTAGACATGATCCCAGCCGATTGAACTCTCTCATGAGCGTTACGTAATTTCTCAAGCAACGTCGTTTTCGACAAAAACGAGAAGTGGTAGCTTTAACACGTCGTGCTTCTGCCTCGTTAAAACTCCAGGAATTGCTACTGACAAGTGTGGGGGAGTCTCAGCAGAAAGGTAGTTCACTTTCACTTCTCAATTCTCTTTCTTTCTTTCTCTCCCTTGTGATTTCAAAAGGAAGTTACAGAAACTTTTGGCTTTGATATATTTCTTTTTCTTGTTTTTTTTTTTTCTTTGGGTTTCTAAGATATGTTGGCTATGAAGTTGGTGTCTCCACCAGCAGCACCACCAATGGGGGTGACCATGGCAAAGAAATGTGGGAGTCTCAGTGCTTTGGCTGATAAAACTGGTGGAGGTGGCCGTACCGGCACTGGGTTCCCGTCATTTCTTCCTAAGGAGGTTGAGAAAATCAAAGACCCATTTTCCCGAACTTTAGCTCAGAGAATAGAGAGGCTTCCTGTACAGGTATCTTTCTCTAGCTAGGGTAGGGTCGTTTTTCAAGCTTGATGGTGTTTTTATTTTGATTTGATATGGGCTTTTTGTTGCATTCATCAATATCTGGAAAATATGCACAGTACACTCAAGGTTATCCTAGTAAATTTCTACGCGAGCATCCACAATGATACGAATAAACAATATGACATTCCCTTCTTGAAACTCATAAAGGAGATGAACAAAACAATATATTATGTTTTTCTTTTGGGTTACAAATTCAAGTGGCCTTTTTTCTTCTTCTTTATTTTCGTAAAACCCACTGCTGCATCAAGTATATATGGTTTCGAATGCGAATATGATATCTCTATACAATTGAAAATTTGGAAACACCCCCCAACTTTTTGATTTGAATTTGTCCTGAAATCCAATTAATTTGGAAAATTTTCCTTTTTCAAGTATAGATGATCCATACAATACAGTGCGTTCGGAAAAATGGCATTTTGGTAGAAATAATTATTATTTTCCCAAAACAAATAGTTTCAGAATGTTTTGCATTTTCGTCATCATCCAGCATCATTATTATGGTTGATATTTTTTTTCTTTTGGTAAGTTGCTACTGGTGATGATGTGACCCAAGTCTGGTCCCCCAATTTTTTTTTTTTTTTTTTTTTTTTTTTTTACAATTCTTTATAAAATATACATATTTTAAGAATTTGTCCCCCACAAAATTAACATATTATGTGTTATTCCGTTTATATATTTTTTTTCTTAGGCATCTTCCCCACGTCTCATTTTTCTTTGCGTTTATTTGTGTTTTTTTTTTTTGTGCAAAAGTGTGGAATATGATAAAAATATCTGTTTTTATTTATTTTTTGAGTGATTATTCTGCAATCGTTTGGGTTTACAATATTTATTTTTAGTACCATTTTTCTTGAACTCTATAGATTGTCTTTAGTTTATTCTGCTAATTGTTTATATTACTGTATATTTGTTAGGAGATTAAATTTAAAAATTCTATGTTTTTATTTTATATAAACAAGCACAAACACACGTACATATAGATAAATTATATTATTTATGTGTTTTGTATTTATATAAGTCAATGTTCCTAACTTATCCCAAAAAAAAAAAAAAAAATGTTCATCCCCACACCAGAAATCCTGGTTCCGCCCCTGGTTATTAATAATTCATAAGTTTTTCAGATTTGTCAGTCAAACACAGGAACCAAGGTCAAAGTAGGATATATTTTCTCCAAAATGTAAACTTACTAATGTAATCTGAAAATTTGGAATGGTATATATGATCAAGAATTTATAAATTGGCATTCCTGTTATGATTGCAGATTGGATCCTCTGAAAGTTGTATAATGAGTAGCGTTGTGAAACCGCTTATACAAAGTGAGACCAATCCGGTGGTTCTCCTCCACTGTTTTGACAGGTTTGAAATTACATGCAAGTTATGCCATGGGCCAATGGCTATAGCATATTTCATCTGCTGAACCTGTTTGATTATTTTGTATTATCCAGTTCTTGTTTAGAATGGAGGTGCACATACCCTTTGCTTGAAGAGGCTGGTTTGGAGGCTTGGGCTATCGATGTTCTTGGATGGGGCTTCTGTGATTTAGGTTCATTCATCTGTCTTTGCTCTTGTTCCACACCCCACCCCTCCCCCCCCCCCCCCCCCCCCCCCATATTAAGTTATAGCATGTTCTTTAACAATCTTTCTATTATTGTGCTTACTTGTATTAGAAACGCTTCCACCATGTAATGTGGCATCCAAGCGTTACCACCTCTATCAGGTATTGTCAATTCTTGGTAGAATTGAATTTACATCAATGACAGTGGTACTTCAAATTTTATTTCAGTACTTGAGCTTATTAATTTAACTGTTTTGGTATTCTAGCTCTGGAGGTCCTACATCAAAAGGCCAATGATATTAGTTGGACCAAGCCTTGGTGCTGCTATTGCGATTGACTTTGCAGTCAATTATCCAGAAGCTGTAAGTGTCTCCCTCCAAATGAGCTCATTATCAAACAATACGTGCAATGGATATTTGAGAAAGTGCATGCTCTGTATTTTGATATTCAACTCTTTAGTCAGTATTATCAAGCAAGTGAATATATTTTGGTTTTGCGAGCTTTAAGTATTGTCATCATAGACTATCCAATGCTTTCAACAAACATTTCAATATTCCATGGAGTTTGGGAAAATGTATAATAGAAAGAAAAAAAAAAACAGCGTAGGAGAATTCAAAAAACAGAAATGTTGAGTAAACATGTATGAGTGTAGAAAGGTTTGAGCTGCACAATGAAAATATGCCATAACTGTGAGTGATTAAATATGGCATAGTTGGGCTTAAACCCATAGGCTTAATCTTTTGGATTAAGTGGTATCTCAACATGCTATATTATGGGCTCACTAAAAGATTTCCCATCAATCTCCCTAACAAGAATGAAAAGGGCTAGTTTACTTGGCATTTATATTGGGACTTCTAGGCCGAACTCCTGAGATCTGGGGGAACTCAGTCTTTCTATATGTGACAAAGCTGCAGTATCAGATCAAGTCTGTAAAGTTCGCTCTAGTGCTATTTTAGCTTGCGAAGAAGTTCCGAATGAGGGAGTTGACATGGCCATTGCAGGTCAAAACGCCGACAACCTTAAAGCTATTTAGTTGTATAATACTTTGTGTAATTAGTTTTGACTTTAATGAATACCTACTAATGTACTTCCATATTTACATATACAAAAGGTAAGAAAATTAACAGACTTATAACTGACATTGAGGCACTTTATAATCTAGAATTTTTTATCTTTTAAATGTTGATGCTCTCATGCCCTAGCTCTTGCTCTTGCTCATATTTGTGTTTTTGCTCTCACTATATTATTAGGTCACTTAGCCAACAATGGTTTTGCTTATTACATATTTCCTCTCTAATTTACAGGTTGAAAAGCTGGTTTTGATTAATGCAAGTGTTTATGCAGAAGGCACAGGAGACCTGGCCAAGTTACCTAGAATAGTAGCATATGCTTTGGTGAGTTTCCATAACCAATGATTTTGTAAAAGACGGTGCTCCATAGTGACTTCTCATCAAGCTTATTTATTTTAAGAACATGTGTTGTTTTGATTTTATTCTATGCATATGATATGTGAATTGCTTATACATATCAAGTTACACATGGCTTGACGGACAGCGATATACTTCACAGTCCAAGTGAGACCATCCATGATCCATCCCTTCATTGTTCCAATCTGCTGGTTGTCCTCAGCCCTTGTTTGTCTTGTTTAAAATATCTGCTGAGACTTGTAACCCCGGAATTTATAGTATGCAAGACCCCTTCAATGTACAAAAGTAAATCTGTTTATGGATGTAAATCAACTTCAGTCATGATAGGATTATGTTAAAATGATGTGAAGGAGCAAAAATTGTTTATTATTCAACATCTGAGATGGTCGCCAAGATCTGGATGATTGATTTGATGAAATTCCCTATAATGCTAGTCCACAAGAGTGCTACTGCTAATAACTTTTGCTGCCATTGATACTCTGGTTGATGGCATGTTGTCTTCTTCAAGACCTTGAAAACGTCTTCTGTATGCCACTAATGAAACTTCAAAGTAGTACAACAAAAAATGAAGACTGAGGACAAATTTTCTAAAATATGTTTGTCTTCAAAGTAGTAAACTAGAGATGCCCCAGAAAATGTGTTTGGTGCGTGCAAAGTATTGTAAACATGATAAATCAATCGCAAAAACACAATTCCCAATAAAATGGAGAGGCTTTTGGTAAACAGGAAACAGAAAACACAAATGCCACCAAAGAGTTCCGAAATTGACAGGTTGAAACAAGCAGAATATAATTATTAAATTCTCTGCTAGCCATTTTATTGCTTTTGTTGCTTCCTTGTTATGTTTTGGCCTCAATACACCATAAACATACCGGTTTTGCTGGGTAGAGACTGGGCACAGCTTGGCTGAAAATTATATAGCTTTATCAATCATCAAAATATTAATGAGATATCCCTACATAATCTTCTTTTCATTTTTATGGATCAGGTGTCTTTATTGAAAAGCATCCCACTACGCCTTTATGCAAATATATTGGCCTTCAATGGCATGTCTTTAGCCACAAGCTTAGATTGGACTAATGTAAGATAATTATCTTTTGTCAGTCAACAGTAATGAGATCATCTATTTCTTTTTCTTTTATTAGTCAGACGCTATAAGGATTGAGAACTAATGTACAATTGAATTCTCTCTGGCTGAATTGTATATCTTTAATCTAATAGTGGTGATGTTCTTGTATTAAAAACTAGGTGGGTCGCTTACACTGTCTACTCCCTTGGTGGAAGGATGCCACCATTAATTTTATTAGTAGCGGGGGCTATAATGTTATTGCCCAAATAAAACAGGTATAGTGCTGCCAGTTCAGTAAATATGCCAATCTTAAGTAGTATACAAGATTCCTTTAGGCCTGACTGGTAATAAACAGCTTCCATTAATCTTTGTTCGATTTTATCCGTTGAATACTGCTCCAAGTGCTTCTTGGAATGATAAAAGGTCACAAAAGGAACTGCTTTTCTTAAGCAGTTATAAGCTTTTGCCTTTTCTTCATTACTTGTGAGAACCAAACAGAAAGGCAAGTTCTATAGTGATAGCAAGGTATAGATTATTGGTGAAATCACAACTAGACCTTCGAGCAAATTCAAGGTTATGGAACTTCAGGAACAAAAAATCTATAGCTGTATTGACGTGCTGTCTATATTTCCATTTTACAGGTAAAGCAGAAAGCACTTCTCATTTGCGGTGAGGATGATCAGATAATCCGCTATAAGCAAGTAGTGGTTAGTTTTTATCTTCTAGTTCTCACATATGAGATCTTTTTTCATAAGTGATAAATTACCACTTATCCTAAATGTTTAAGTTTATAAGAATAAGCGATGATAATCATTTAATTAATATTTTAATACTCACCCTCTATAATTAAGGTCCAACACTCTCTCCTCAAGCTTATAGCCACTTGTGCATTTGTATCTTCTTATGAGCGACTAAGATGCACATGTTTCTTTCGGGCTAAAAACTTTAAATACTTGGACCCTTTTTTAGTTGTGAAAACAGTAAAATTGGTTGCTTGCCTAATGCTTTTAGTTTGTTTTTTTTTTTACCTTTAAAAATGTTATTTAAAAAGCATGGTATACCAGGTCATAAGAATACACTGAGCAGATATTTTGCAATATTACCCATTAAACTTAAACACAAAGGTGTGAAAGATAGTCAGTGGAGGGGCCTAATGAGTACATATACCCATAACCAACCAGACACCCGATCAATGTGGGATTCCTTAACACCCTTCTTACATCGACGCTCAATCGAGACCAAAACCAAGACAAACAGCTTTGATGACCCATTTGACAAAAGAACAAACGAATTCAGTTATGATTTGTGATGACTTTAATTTAACTCTGTCGCACGGCCGCCAGCCAACCATCTCAGCAGCAACAAACCGAAAAAACAAGCTTGAAATCCCCTTTGAAAGTAACATTGAAATGCACTCTTCCTTCCTTTATAGTTTTAACCTTGTACCTAGAACTTGGTTTTGTGGTGATAAGCTACTAAAACTATGCTTTGAACCTTTATTGCACTTAAAATAATGTCTGCAGTAGTTTTACTAATTGCTGGTGCAAATATGATGCAGAGGCTGCACTGTGAACTTCAGGATGCCATTATGCGGAAATTACCAGATTGTGGTCATCTCCCTCATGTCGAGAAGCCCAGGTCCGTGGCAAAGTTAATTGCAGACTTTTCTCGAGCTGATTGCTGCTGAGAGGTTCATTGCAGATTTTGCTGGAACTTATCTCCTGCTACAAAGCCCTACTCTTTTATCTTGCTCGAGCTCCACATATAAAATGGAAAAAGATCCTCTCCATTTCAAAATTCCTCTATTTCCTTCATTAAGTGTATTCTGAAAGGTATTGCATTTAATGCACTACCATCATTAAAAATTTTGAACAACACTACCCTTCAAAATGCACTAAATGGAAGAAATAGAGAGATTTTGAAATGGAAAGGATCTGTTTCCATATAAAATTGGGGTGTATATATATTGCATCAAGACTTTAACTTTTTGGTTCAATTACGGAATTGGTAGAATGATAATTAAATGTATAGATTTACATATTCATATCAATTTAATCTTTCAAGATAAGTGTGATTTGACCTAGTATAAGAGTAAAAGTTTTGGGTTTGAACTTTGTCTTTGTAATTTACGTCTCGTTTCAATCGAATATTAAGTATGGTGTACCTTATTTATTGAATGATGTTAGAATATTAATTAAATAATTAAATTTACTCATTTTTATATAACGTGAATTAATTTAACGAACATGGTTGTGTACGGAAAATCAACATATGCAAGCTTATTTTATTTTGATGCAATTATGAGAGACGATGTATATTAATTAGGAGAAAAATGATACCTGATTAAATGAACCGAACAGCCTAAAATTTATGAGAGGAATCAATTCATTGAAAATTAACATAAAAATCCATGTGGCAGTTCACATGGGAGCCTCTAGACAATTAAATTTACCTGTCAATTTTTATTGTTTAATTATCTTATTGTTAAGATACTAAGTGAGTTTATAAGTAAATTATAATGAAAGCTGTAGTATTTTAAGCAAGAAAAACAAAAGAATGGATGAGTTCAAAATGACATTACCTAATGAGATGTTTGTTGTCCGAGCTCTAAGAGATATATATATATATATATATATATATATATATATATATATCTTGTTAGGAATAATTTAAAAGATATTGGTTAAAGTAATTCATAGTTTGAATTTTAATCCACGTGTAAAGAAGTTTTAATTTTGAGAGTTTTGGAGGAATTTTAAAGAAATGCGCAGATACTTCTGAAAATACATTTTGGTTGGTAAAATTTAATTTATAGGCTTTGATTTTATTGTTAAGAAACTTATTTTAGGTTTTAATTTTATTTCGGAGGAAATTTAATATGTTAGGAGCTTTTAAATTGGATTGAGATCGGCAAGAGACTATGCCTCATAAAGCAAAGGTTACTAATTTGAATAATTTATTTTCACATTTTTCTCCCATTGTGCGAACATGTAAAAAAGAAAATAAAAAGATTTTCAAAAAATTATTTTAAATTTTAAATAATTGAGAAATGAAATAGAAATACTAAACGTTAAATAATAAGTAGAGAAAAAAATATATATAAAAAGAATTTGGGGCAATTTTGTAGTTAGAAAGTGATAATGGAATAAATTACTAAGAATTACAAAAATAAATAAATAACGCGGGACCAAGTTTAGGGTTTAGTTCCCATTTGTTAAAATTTACGAAGAGTTTGGTTCCCCTTCGTTAAACCCCACAAAAATCTCAACCCCCTGCTGCGACACCGAGAGAGCGAGAGGGAGAGGGAGAGAGAGGGAGTAAGAGGGGAAGAGTATTGTCAAGAGAAGAAGAAGAAGAAGAAGAAGAAGAAAGGAGGAGGCTCCAAGAAGACTCACGGCCAGGAGAAACTTCAAAGCAAGGTGAGACTTCCTGCCTTTTTTTGTCCTTTCGTGTTTTTGAGATGCCCAATCGGTTTATAGCTGGGTTTCTTTTTCCATTAGGTAGTGAAATCTGTTGGTAGGATACGTGGGTAATGTCTCACACTCTCACTCAAAACCCCATTTATAACGTATAGATGAATTTTAATTTGTGATTTGCGAAAGTGTAAGTATGATATAATGTAGAATTGTTAATTGCGATAAATATTTTTACAAGATGTTTTAATATGAGAAATGATTCACAGTAAATTTACAGTTGATTAGAGCTATGGTGGCTTGTGTGTATGATGTAATAGAATTTTTTTAAAAAAATTTACCTGCTGCAGTCTAATAGTTTATATATTTCCGCTGTATTATGTTAGAAAAACACTCTCAAAGGTAAAAGAAGAATAGTAGTGAGCTCAAATATTAAATTATTGGAATTATCTAAACTGGGGTGTTGCATAAAACCCTAGCTTGAGAGAGATGGATATGGATGGGGAAGTCGAAGAGAATTCAAGGCGGGTCCAAGTGCGGTTCGTGACGAAGCTCAAACCTCCTCTCAAAGTCCCTTCCACGTCGATTGCTATCCCTTCCAATCTCACCAGACTGGGCCTCTCCACCATCGTTAACAATCTTCTCCAAGCTGGTACTGTTGCTTTAGTAATTTTCCTTGGAAGTCTCAAGCAAAGTGTGATTTATGAGTGAAAATCTGATTTGTTATATGTGGTTCTGTTTGGGAGCAGGAGATCCTGATTGGAAAGCTGAGCCCTTTGATTTTCTGATTGATGGCGAGCTGGTGCGGATGTCACTTGAAAAGTTTCTTCTTGCCAAGAGCATTTCGGCGGTACTTGTCTTTACCTTTTTCACTTTTGTTATCACAATATTGATGGAAGTTTTTGTTTTAGAAACTAATCAAGTGTAAAGGAATTTGATTTGACTGCTTTAGTTTGTGCAATGTTGGTTTTGTTGGGGATGTTTAGGAGGGGTTTTCGTGTAGTGGGAGTGGCAAATAATGTGGGTGTTGTTGAGTTTTTTTAAATATCCATTGCACTGGGCCATTTTTCAGCGAGCCATTTATAATCTTCAAAAATCACTATAGTTGTTTTCATTTTGATATCTAACTGGAATTTTCTGCCCCATTACAGGAAAAAATATTGGAAATAGAATACATAAAGGCTGTGGCCCCACGGAAAGAAGAAGAACCTTCATTTCACGATGACTGGGTCAGTGCAGTTGATGGTTCTAATCCTGGGTAAGCATGTGAATACTTGGCATTGTCATGGGTACTTTCAGGAGTGCTTAGATAATGAGATGCTTGCTTAGTCATCTAATCATGATCACCCCATTTGTGCTATGATCCAGGAATTTATGTTTCTCATTTGTTTTATTGCTAACTTGGCTGAACATATTATGATGGAAAACCCAAAACATGCTATATATTCAAGGTGGAATATATATAAGAATCTCAAAGCGGCATCCTTGGGGCAATTGTTAATCACCATATTTCTGTGCCTAGGAGCATGGTAGATTCTTCATAGATTATTAACACAGTGCATCAAGTCATGTTGTAGTAGTGCTGACATTATTACAAGTCAGATTGTCCTGAATGTTAATATTCCATAGAGCTCTTTTGACTACAAATAAAAATAACAGAAAATTCTAGTTCTGAATATAACTTTAATGTGTTGTCTCGCAGGTTCATTGTGACTGGGTGCTATGATGGTTTAGCAAGGTAATTATTGGAAGAATTTTTCATTAAATCTTCTTCTTGTCTGAAACTTCCTTACTTTTTGTTGTTATATAAAGCCTAAGCATAGATACTCCAAAACCCCTAGAGTATCAATGTCTGGCATGCATCAGGTACAGAAATCACTCCAACAGGGCTGGAAACATGTGTAATACATGTTCAAACATCAAACAAATATTTCTAAATTTCGGACACGGGTACACGGGAAGGGATATGGTGGATGGCTTAGATTGAAGAGAGAGAAAAAAGAAAAAATTAAAAAAAAAAAAAAAAAAGAGAGAAGGAAAAGCATTTACACAATGACACAAGTAAAAAGCCCAGCCCCATTTTCTCTCTCATGCTTTCTCATCCCAGCTGCCAACAAGCAACAATCCACAACACCGCATAGGTACGCTAGCCTGAATAAGGCCTGGCATAGATTTTGTATTTGGCCTAGGCCCAGTATGAGCTAAGCATGACCAGGTACCAGACTTGTAGCCTTTACACACTTCTAGCTGAAATGCAATGGAATGAAGACCAAAAAGAGTCCAAAACCACCACCAGTTGTCTTCCCCTCCGCGTTCCCCCTCCCCCCCCCCCCCCCCCTCTCTTTTTTTTTCTCTTTGGATGATATTGTTTGTTTCTTAGTAATCTATTATTGCTTTTAAATTATTTTGAGATATGTTTTGGGAGGTACTGATGCTTGCTGTTTATTTTCTAAACCTAAAATTAACTTGAAATATAACTAAAAATATATTAATTAATTAATTGTTGTGTGTCCTTGCCATATTGTATTGTAGTTTTCAAGTTATCTATATTGTATCTTAACCATGTCCCATGTCAGTATTGGTGCTTCCTAGTATAAAACCTATTTAGTTTCTGCATGGTAAGGAACTTCACGTGTGCACAAAGTTTGACATTTATCTTTTTGAAGGCTTTGGAAAGCTGCTGGAGTGTGTACACATATATTGGAAGGACATGCTGATGGAGTTGCTTCTGTTGGTGTCATCAACCCAGAAGGTACAAGAAATAGGGATCAGTCATCTTTCATGTTGCACCAGAACCCAGACCTTCCTGGCCCGAATAATTTAAAACCTCTTCTCTATGAAATGATCTAGTATTTATACACTTCTTGTCATCTTACTTGGCCTCTAAGGTGGCTTTTTCATGTACAATTTTTGTGCTCGGAAATGCTTCCTTCAAATGGCCAATGTTTCATTAGCTCTTCTTTGTGCTGTCAATTTTTAACTTGTTCTGTATAAACAGGTGCTGAAAGTATTACTGTGGCCACTGCTTCAAAAGATCGCACCCTGAGGCTGTGGAAGGTAATTAGAAAAAATTACTACTTTTAAATTGGAAGTATGATTTTTTGACTAAATTACATGACAGTTGGATAGAGAGGAGCCCGTAAATAATCCGATCAAAATAAGAGCATTCAAAATTTTGCGTGGACATAGAGGATCAGTACAAAGTGTTGCAGCACAGACTTCTGGAGACATGGTCTGTTTATTTTCTTTTAGTGTTATATTTATTGATATTTATGTTGGCAAGACAAGGTTTCAAGTCAAGCTTATCACTTTCCTTTTTCTTTTTGGGTTACATGCACTTAGGTTTGTTCAGGTTCTTGGGATTGCACGATCAATTTATGGCGGACAAAGGACAACGCTGATGGTGATCTGTCAATTAAGAAGAGAAAAGTGAATGACCATGCTGATGAATCTCAATTGGAGGTACACATGTTTCATGCTCACTTGATGTTTTTATGTTTCCACACAACTGCTGCAACCAGTACACATATTCTGGATTCTGTTCCGGGGAAAAAATTCATTTTTCAGAAAAGCTCACTTAGAATTTAAATCAAGTTGTTATGTAAAGTTTGAGTCTATTTTAAAACTGTAACATAAGTGTAAAATTTTTACAGGAGATGATTTTTTTTGGGGGGTCTTGGGTGGTTGAACTTGAATATGAAATACTTGATGTGATCCTGTTCACAAAACAAATGTTACAAAGAGTTTAATGTCTCATTTAAGGAGATGTCCTGGTGCACCTTTAAATGCTAGTATTTTCATTGATATGGGTAGAAAGAATGTATTTCATGGTGGGAGCTGTGGAAGATTGTTGCATGTTGAACTATGTTTATAATTTCATTTATATTTATTTTTGTTGGTATGTTTATTCTTTAATTTAGGTAGCCTGTGTTCTTTCTAACAATCTTTTTATAGATAGATGTGAGCTTAAGATGTTACCCTCGGATTTTATGTTCGCTGGCAAGTCACTTTTGTTATAACATATCTAATACTCCTTTGCTTTTAGGGGGAGGCTGTATCCACACTTGTAGGCCATACGCAATGTGTATCTTCTGTGGTATGGCCACAGCATGAAACAATTTATTCTGCATCCTGGGATCATTCTGTTAGAAGATGGGATGTCGAGACAGGCAAAGATTTGTCAGACATAGTAAGTGCAAATATTGTTCAATTACCCTTCTCTTTCTCTGTGTGTGTGTGTGTGCGTTTCTGTATTTTCATGCTTTTCTGCTACCACTATAATGCTTCTATTTGAATCATATCTCTCCTTAGGTTGGTTTTATCAGCTGTCTTCGTTGTACCTTACCTAACAAAAAAAGGAATAAAGATGTTAGTTTGTTTGGGGGGGAGTGTTGGGCATATGTTTGGTTATCAAAATTTCTTGAAGCAGGCTTATGTTCTACCTTTATGTTCATGCCACATGGAATCAAATCTTATTCACTGATTGCCGAGCACAAACAATTGACACTATTTTCAAAATGCCAATTCTATGGTTCTCCATTTTGAAAAAAAAAAAATTTATGAAGTAATCAAGAAAAGCGTAAGGCGCCCCCAAGTACACATGAAGTGTACAAGAAAAGTCACCTAACTAGTAGGAGCAAAAAGAACAAGAAAAGTCCATTTTGAACTTTTCCTTTATTTTTTTTTTATTTTTTTTGTGGAAACAGCAAAGCATGTTTCCTTTAGTGTTAGATGCATGCGACAAGCTACAGAAGCAACACATTTCTTTTCCTAGATTTTCTTTATGTTGAGAATTGGAGTGGAAGTCGCTCATCTCCAAGTTTGAATTATGACAGTTTTGTGGGAAAGTTCTTGGCTGCGTTGATGTTGGAGGTGAAGGTTCTGCTCTCATTGCAGCTGGTGGCTCTGACCCTATTCTTAGGATATGGGATCCTCGTAAACCAGGTTGTTAATAAGAGCAAAGTACTATTGATCTCTCTTTCTCTCTCTCTCTCTCACACACACACACACACACACAAAAACACAAACACATTCGCATCTGACGTGGAATTATCACTTTTGAAGGAACTTCTGCTCCGGTCTTTCAGTTCTCATCTCACGCATCTTGGGTTTCTGCTTGCAAGTGGCATAACAAATCTTGGTTTCATTTAGTTTCTGCATCCTATGATGGGAAAGTAATGCTATGGGATCTAAGAACTGCGGTATCAAATTCTCCCTGCTGCTACTATTTAGTTGTAATTCATTTGCACCACTAGTGTCAAACATTAGAAAAAATTGTTTGCTGAACAATATTTTGTCTTGTTGCAGTGGCCTCTAGCTGTCATTGAGTCACATGAAGACAAGGTAGAAATTTGTTCTTTCTGTGCCATTGTCGCATCTTGCAAACAGTGTCGAGTTTTCGTTAGTAAGGTGGTCTCTTTTGTTATATTCAGGTACTATGTGCTGACTGGTGGAGAGGTGACAGCGTTGTTAGTGGTGGTGCAGACTCAAAGCTCTGCATTTCTTCTGGAATTTCTGTGCTATAAGGCAAGTAAATGGTGTTATACATGTACATACTCTGATATTTGAATCGTGGATATGTTCTGATGTTGCCCTCTCTCTCAACATTATCCTCTTCTAGCATCAGTTGCATCTTGACTGCAGTGATAATCAGATGCAGCCAAGTCTTGCAGGACTTGCCCGAGCATAGGGATAACCTGAGAGTGGAGGATTGTCTGAGCACAGGGATAACTGGAGAGGAAAGGATTGCCCGGGTAATAGAGACAAGTTTTTTAGGACTAGCATTTTATTTGTGGAATTTTTTACTTTTGTCTGAGATTTTTGACGTTAATGTTTTGAATTTGCAATGCCACATTGCAAAACTCAAATATAAATTTTGACTGAAGTTTTAACGAGTGTTTTGGATCCAGTTGTCTTTGTATTTAAATGGTTATTTTCATTGGGAAATTTCATATGCTACCACCTTTGAATGGTTGAATGCATATCCGATAACGTGGATAGTAACAGTTTCGTTACAAGAATCCTACAAACTGTCTATGGATACTAACACGTCAACTGTTAATTAATTTTTCATTGCTGTCAAAAAAAAAACCACCCTCATGCTGTCGGATCCATCAAAATTCTTCACAGATGATGGCTAGCTTAGGCATTGGATGTAATGAAATTGTGTTAGGGTTTAGGAGCGGGAGTGTTACTGGGTCGGAGTGAAGGAACAATGATTTATGGAGAGAGTGGTAGGTGGAGACGGTTTTGTGTTCTTACGGATTGTGGTGGTGGTGTTTTGATTAAATAATTAAATTTATCTGTCAAATTTTATCACATAATTGTTAACATGTTTTGTCATGTTGCACTCGCATGGATTGTCATTGTAATAAAAGTTATAGTATCAATTCTTCTAGCATCCAGAGGTTCTGGACTCCATACTTGGTACTTCTAGTGTCCAGAGGTTCGGGACGGCTCATGATCATCAATGATGCCACCAGAAGCTATCCTCCTACAACTTGTACTTGGTACTTAACCGAAAAGAAGCTCTAAATGCTTTCAAAGTCCTTGTGGCTGGCATTGATAATGCATGCAATATATTTTGAGGGACTGGTAGGACAACAACAATACAGTTGAAAAAAAAAAAAAAAAAGGATAGGGCTGATAACTCTTTGAGTTTCATGCTCCATGATTAATAATCTCTTAAGGCAAAATTCATACTCAAATATGTAAAAATGTATTAGTAGCGATGATTCTAATATATCCAAATTTTGTTAGGGTTTTTAATGGATCTAAATATTTTAGAATTTTTTTGATAAAAGTAAGAGCTTATATATATATATATAAACTATTTGAATGAGGTAATTTTTGTAAATTTTATAATCCAATAAAACCTATAAAATGGTGATGGTAAACAAACTTGACTTAAGGAACCCAACCTAAGTAGTATTCTTGTTTTCAATAACCTAGGCTTTTATCTTTGTTTTCAACGACGCATTAAGAGATGTAGGGTTACCTACTATGCCAATTCTGCTATACCCATATTCTGTTACAAGGCATGTGAAGTTTTTTTTATTATTATTATTATTTTTTTATCTACTCATGTCAAAAGTAGAACAATATCAAGAGACCAACTCAAGAGTTGTCATTTGATTGTAATGTTGTAAATTCAATTTGTCAAATCACAAACCTAAAACATAAAACCTAATCCTAAGCGATCCCATATTACACGGCACCGACCAAAATGGGCAAAAATCCATTAGATTATAATTATATTGTACGCAAAAACTAATTCAAGATTAAGGCGTAGAGGTCCTCCTTTATATCAAATTCTTCACATTTGTGCAGGCCGGTTGCTTGCATAGCCTTGGCTGCTTGGATAACTTTGGTACCCATCTCTAACTTCTCCCATGGGCCATGAGAGATTTTTGGCCCGGGTTACTTCCTCGATTGTTGCTCCATTGGCAACCGCAGATATCTATCTCCTTCACTGTCGGCGGAAAACCCTCTTTCTTTACAAGCATAGAACAGGCAAGCAGCCATTGTGGCATTCAATTTCCTTCCCTTACGAACTTTTTGTTCTCTCACCTTCTTGATTCTTTTTAGTGTCCACAAGGCCTAACCTATCAACCATGCTAGCAACGCTTTTGAAAATATGGCAATAACCGCACCAAGATCACCACCACCACACAGCAGCAAAGGGTTCGAGGGGCTTGGCTCTTCGTCACCGGAGATAATAGGCAAAAAGATTTAGCACTCCTCAAGAACCAGTCCACATTCGGTGCCTCGTGATCCAACACAACAGGTTGCAGCACTTTGCACAATTCCTATCTGCCATTATCACTCGTCATTGAGTCTTTGAGAGAGAGAATCCGAATTAGAGTAATTCTGCTTAATCCATACTAGAATAATTCTAAATATTCAATTTTCATCTCTGTTTTATACAATTGGATGCAGTCTTTCTTCAACATTTATCAAGAATAAACCTAAATTCTACTTACCTCTACTCTTCATACTCATTTCACAATGGTTGACCTAAACTGACTTTTTTATGTGGATTATTCTTGTTTGATGTACCAACAAGAGAGGAACAGCTATAATTTTTTGGTCAAGCATGTAGGAACAAATATTGGTGATATTTAGGACCACAGCACAGAATTATCATTAAGCACAAAGTCCAAGAAGATATTGGAGGAAAGTCCATGGAGCAATGGACAATCCGTGGGGCTAAGTACGTTCAGGCCCCACTTGGCACGGGGCAAAAAGTGCAACCCCACGTAAGGAAAGAGAAGGAAGGGATGAGAGAGTCTACACACTCCCACCAATGCTTGTCAGCAAACATCTTATGTGGACAGCCACCTGTCCACCAACCATATATTTTCCTCGTATGGATAACAAACCCCACAGGTATTTTTTTATCTTTAATTATTTAATATTTGATTTGATTCTTCTACTACTTTGGAAAGGATCGAAGGGGGCCTTTCTTTCTCACATCACTTTCCCAATCATGAGGGGATCAGATTACTGATACACACACAGTAGGGTGGACAAAAAAGTGTTCGTTATTAAGAGGATCACAAAATCCATCTGACGTGTCATGCTGCTTTCAGTCAATTTTTGCGAGTGAAAGAGACAATCAAGTACTAAGAGAAGAATCCTTCCAACCAAAAGAATACACGCTTTTGTGTCACATTCACTCACATACAATAAAAGCAATTTCTTGTCTTTTACTCAATCACAATATAAATACTTTTTGTTTTTTTTTTTTTTTTTGCTGACATTGAGGGACAGAATCAATGTTTGAAACTTGTACTTTTCAAAGAAAACAAATGCTTGTAAAGTTGTCATAGAAGCTTCTGCATCTTTTTCAGAGATCTTTTGCTCCCCCAATAAAAATGCAAGGTAAAACAACATGGACATGTGACTAGGACAAAGAGATCTATAATGAAATGCATAGTCAAAGAAGCTTTTAAAAATTCCCCATGTCTGTTGAGGGGGACTCTCCACTCCAGTGAGAAGCACCAAAAATAAATTTGATAATAGAATTACAACCACTTTTACCTTTCTAAATATTTTATCGCCTACTCATTACTTGCTCTTCAAGATGCCAACTCCCTTGTCTACCAGCTCAATGCAGAACCAACCTGAAAAGAGTGGAAAAAGTAGGGGAAAAGAAAAACTACAAAACCATGGCTACCAGATATGCCTATAAATTATGTATATTTGTAACAACCTGAAACTAGAGAAATCCATACCAACGATCCTCTTGCTATTTGAAAAGATTACTTAGGGCATTACCTATTCTCCTTGGAAATTCATCAAAATATACAAGAAATAATATGTACTTTCTCAAAAATGACAATGATTAACCTCAGTTCAAGTTTGAACAAGCGGCCTTTGTCACTTGGGGTTGACTTGCTTTGTATTCCATCAATAAATCCTCTTCTTTCATGATACCAGTATGTATGTTGATGAAAGAGATCATAGGCGGAATATGGGCAATGGCATGGAATGTATGGCATAGATGAAAGGAGGATTTCAGTTGGGAAGGGGATCATTCAGTTGATGATCACAGTGGAAGACATTGTACTCCCTCCGGTAGATTCCTAGGTATTGGATGTGCAATGACATATCTCTGGGGAAAGGGTTTTGGTGCAGGGGCAGCAGGATTAGATGATGATGAGGTTCCGGAGGAATCTGCTGGCCGAACATGGAATTTTGCAAACCGGTTGATGACAGAAAACTTTTCCAATTCCTGGCACTCCACTCTTATGTCTAAAATTGATGCTGCCTTGTCCAATCTGCATCATCAAATAAAACATGTTAAAACATGATTTCTTTTTCTTTTTCTTTTAAAGTAGCTAACAGCATTTTTTGTTTTCTTATTTTTGCTTCTCGGTTTTCACTTTTTCCAGTGATTGTGTATAAATCCCGTGGGAGTAGAGTAAGCTGCAGATCTTCTGGCATGTGTATAAGATTGTGATTGCTTATAAACTTGAAACTGGGTTTGCAACATCCTCATAACAAAGAATTGCGATTCCATTGTTACGGAGTGTCAAAATGAGTTCATTAATGGCAAACCTTGTTTCATACCTTAGTAAGTCATCTTCTAGCTTCTTTGCTCTACTGCTCAAGTCATCCACAACTTCTGAAAAGAACTGGTCATCAATGCCCTCAAAAGATTTGAGCTTCTCTGAAATCCTGAACATATTTTCAGACAGAAGTTATCTTTCCAGAGAGATGTTTTCATTTTATACTTTAGTAATATTCTCTACAAAACAAATTCATGCAATGATTATCCACTTGAGAGCTTAATATATATATATATATATATATATATATATATATATATATATATATATATTTCGTGATACCTTTCTTTTTTGCCTTTAATTTTGCATGAAGAACGTTAAACTCGCCCCCTTTATAAAACTTTCTAAGAATTGAAAGAGAAGCATAAAAAATCCAGAAGAGCTACACTTACAAGTCACTGTTGATCGGTGGTACACGTGACGAACCATTTCTCGTGCAAGAGGTCAGGCTACATGCATCTCCTAGTGATAATTTAGCAACAAAGTATGTCAGAGTATCAAATTGTGAAGCAGCCTTTGCCGAGAGAATGGACACCGGTGCAGGGCAAAGCAATTGCTGCATAAGCTGTGTTGTCAAGATAAGCCTTTTCTTTGATCGAAGCATTGGTGGCCTATCTTCAATCAATTCAGCCTCATCTTCCACCTGCCATTGAAAATGATAACATTACAACCGCTGTCGATACCTAGAAATAAGACAATAACTAAGGATGACTAAATTTTGATATATGACACGTGAGTTGGAGCAAACCTTCTCAATCAGTCGGTTTGTGGCTTGTGCCCAGTCATGTTCTGCAACACTGCAAAAGCAAATGCACTCTTAAATATTTACAAAATGAACGGAGAAGTGACCAGTGATTGCAATAAAAAACTGATAAAAAAAAAATAAGGTAAGAAAGTTGGAACTATTATCTTGTATTTACTATAAATATGAAGTGAAACTGTTAATGCTCAATCTGTCGAGAAGATCAATAAATTAAGAATATAGGAATTTTCTTACACAATTTGTTCCCCTTCGTTCCATCTTCAAAGCAACAGAACATAGCATAAAAGGAAACAAAGCAGTAATTTATCAAACAAAAGGGCTATAACGGCAAGCACCTGATATTTTGAACCCTCTGAGAATCTTGCATAACTTCTTTGTGCCATGGTAGAAGATCAAATGTTTCAATTTTGCGCTTCTTTGGTCTCACAACATCCAAGCATTGATCATTCTCATCTAAAGGCCACAAACAAGGGGCTGAAAAGGGTTCATCAGCTCTGAAGGTGGCATAGCTTGGTGAAACTCTGCCACTCTGACTAGCATCAGCAGCATCTATACCTTCCACAGAAGAAAAATCATTCAAGTTCTGGGAAGGCTTCCCAAAAGAAATCTGCCCTGCAGCAGGCTTTGCAAGCATTGCATCATAGGTTGGTGGCATCTGCCCATTTCTCAGAGCCTCATACTGTTTAAACCAGTGGGGTGCCATTTGAAGATTAACCCGGGAATGTTCTCCATGATTAGATACCACATTACTGGTAGTAGGTTGACTTGGATCATTTTGACCAGATTTGACCATTTCTTGAGAATGTCTATCTAGGAGAGAAGGCTGTGGAGAAGCTTTCAAGCCAGAATCTTCTCTTGCTTCTGTAAAGAAACTTTGCCTTTTGGTATCCCCAGATGATAATGAGTTGAGCTGGGATGCCGAAATCAGTCCAGTATCCAGTTGATTTCTGAATCTGGAATTATATTCATATATTAACCGTGATCCATCCATAGCAGTTACATGCTCAAGATCTGAAACTCTCCTACTTGGATTGGCATCCGTATTCTTCATTGCCTGCACTTGGTGCAGTAGGGAGTAATTCGGATGGAAAACATAGGACGGTTTTGAAGAATGGCCAATGGATCCAAGATTTCTTTCAGGGGCAACAGGGGCATTGTTGTGTTCATGGTGCATCCCATCAAGGTCCTGTTGGTGTGAATGAGCCAACAATGAGCCAGAGGCAAATCTACTAGTCTGTGAAGCATCAAGTATCTCAGATGATATTTGCAGCTGGGAGCTCTCTTTCTTGGGCTGATCTGCCTCATATTGAAATCCTTGTGAATTCATAGAACATGCGCCGAATACTGATGATCCATATCCAACTTTCCGGGAATTTTGATCATTTAGCCTGGGTGAAGCCTGTGAAGTTTCCACACTATCTGTTGATGGGTCCACAGAGGGAACCTTACAAGGTTCCAGACCAGAAAGACGTTGCTGAAGTGGTACATTTGTCCATACATTGTGCAGTCTCGATGAAAATGCACCCTGCTGATGCATGCCTGACATAACAGGAGGCTTCAAGACTGGCTTAGCCTCCAAAACTTCAAATTGTTGACCAGAAGTGTTAAAATGTGACATTTCTTGTGTTCCAAGTTGATTCCTTATATATGGAGGACTAGATGTAAAAGCTGCAACAGAGCTTCCAGGCATATATATAGATGAGGGGATGCTTGTCTGTCCTGAACTACTAAATTTATTCTCCCAATTTGATCTTTGAGATGATTCATGAGATGGCAGCAGAGACTGAACAGATGGGGAAGCTAACCAGGTCTGGTTTTTCTCTCCTGACTCAGAATTGGCTTGCTTTAAATTTTGATTGCTTGCTACTTCTGGCAAATCCTGAGATGAGATGAAAGGGTTCATGTTCGACAGCCGTTGCGATGGAGGAGCTAATTTCAACGTAAAACCTTGAGAAGCAGCAGGGTGATTGTATGATTGACTAACGGATGCTGGAGTTTCTGCCTCAGGCACCAATGAATTACACCCTCTAGAGCCAAAATGAGGTATACTGCTATTCTCCCTTGATTGATCAACCTTATGAAGAAGCTCAAGCATATTTTCACTGCCATGAGACATTATAGAATAATTTGAGACACATAATAGCAGCAAATTGCTAAGGAATTATAGTAACCAATAGGACTAAAGAATGAGCAGAGGAGAACGAAAGCCAGTACAATGTATAAGCAAGGAACGAAATCAGTGTGAGATAATATCAGTTGGCATAACAATTATTACATATCAACCCACATTTCCGAACCATCATTATTTTATAATCAACTACCTTGTTGGAGCAGTAACATTTGAGTGATGAGGACCAACTGATCTGTGAAAGGTACTAGATGTACCAAGATCACCTCTAGAAGGCACCTCTGAGGCTTTTGAGTTAACTTGAAAATCAGGTAAGGGCCCCTGTAACTGAAGACAAATTACATCATCAGGAAAGGGAAATTGAAAGATACAATCAATGGAAATGTCGTCCATGCATATAGAAGACAAATATTCACCTTATCCAAGTTCACGGCACTGCTAGAAACATTATCAATTAATTTGAGCTTCCCTAAATGTTCTTGCTCTTGCCCACTTGATCCTTTGGAGCCATAATTGTCATAAGAGTTGTCTTTTTGGTAGCAAGTCTGCTGCATTTCATATGTTACGCCTGCTCCCACTTGATAATTATGTGAAACATGAGAACCATTACCCATTTGAAGCTGGTTTTTTCCCATGTTCTGGTTTTCCTTGTTCCTAGATATATCAACATGCTTCAAGTAATCAAGCTGATTACTATGTTGGACTTGTTGACTGGTATTCCAAGATGCCTTCGAAGGGCTTGAATTTGGCACAGCAGCAAAGTTAAATATTTGCGAATTTTCTCTGTTGGGCAGAGTACTATCCGTGCCAGAGTGTACTTGCTCCAATCCTCCAGTTGATCTAGAAAAAGAACTTCCCCCACGATTACTATTAGCCTCCCACAGAAAATAATCAGAATCCCTAATCTTGTATGTAGCTTCATTGTCGTCACCTGTCCAAAAATTATTCAGTGTTCTCATTATTATGAATGCCACAAATAGCAGCACTAAAATTATGTGTTCAGGACAAATTGTTCCTACCTTTTGGTTCACTGTAGGGTCGGCTAACATTGTTACTTGAGGCTATTCTCCGCTGATGGGCATCACTCTCTGGGTGCTCAAAAATCTGACCAGCCCATGCACCGTCCAATTGCATAAGTGGTTGAATGGGTTGGCTTCCTTCAGTGGACGGCTTTTGTTTAGGGCTGCAATCTAAACTCTCACCAGTGTTTTGGGGAGACTTGTGAATTGATTCGTGAGAGTCATCCTGGTGCAGAGCGCCTCTCTGCTCGATAGAGAATTGGATGCCTGGCTGCTGAAAGCCAGGGAAGCTAGAGCTCACACTAGAATCATTAAACACAGGAAAAGGTTTTGAACTTAAGCAGGAGGTACTGAGTAGGTTGTTATCAAGCCAACTTGATTGTTGCTTTTCACTATCCATAACATTTGAAGGCTGATTATCAGTTGAGAGTTCTGTATTTTGGAAAGTCAAGCCACTCCACTCCTCCTGTAGCCCAGTATCACTGCTAGAAGCTTCTGCTACAGCAGACTGCATAAGAGCACTCCAGCTTCCACTTTGAGTAGAAGGAAATGCATTTGAATAATCTGTATGTTCCAATGCAGTCCCAAAGCCTCCAGTGCCAATGTCAGTGCGTCTGCCAAGAGGAGCATCCCAGATGTCATCATCCATATTGTACAAAATCTTCTCTTCCATTGGATCCAGGGGAACCAAACCCTGAGGAGGGCCAAGTTGCATATTTGTTTGCTGCAAGCTTCCGGGCCAACCAGCTTGCTCTTGCCTTCCATTAGATTCCGTTGGTGATGCATTTTTTGGATGAGTATTCCCCAGCTGGAGGTTCCCTGAGATGACTGCACTATTCAACCCCTGAACAGGAACCTGTCCGAACACATTGTTTCTCTGAAATCTTTGTTTGGACATGAAAGCTCCTTGGGGGAAGCAAACCTGCTCTGGAGAAACGGTAACCTGATCACCTACAAAAGGGCTACTGAAGCCCGTTGACTGCGTAATAGGCTTCTGTGCTTGACCACTAGCCTTAGTCAACAAATTGGTAGAATCGTGAGACATCCCTTGAAGATAAGAATATTGACTCAAACTACCTCTTGCACTTGCAATAGGCGTACCATATAAGGATGAATCAAGCTGCTGAGAAGCCAGACCCATGGAACGCAAAGCCTGGCCCTGATCTTGTGAAAATAGTCCTCTGTTATTAGATAGACCTTGCGCAGCAGGAGATGTACCTCGCTGCATCCAGTTCATAAACATAGGTGATGCATCATTAACAGGTGTTCCATTGATTACAGGTGAAATCTGAGCCCCAGTAGCCTGTTTAGTCACTGCAGAAATCTGGTTTGAAGAATTCTGTTGCCTTAAGTCACCAAAGTGCTGAAGTTGTTGCTGCCTCTGAAGTTCTTGCAGCTGCTTGAACATTATGTGCTGCTGCAGCAACTGCATATCATTGTACCCAGACTGCTGCATTAGGTGAGTATGTTGAGTATCTGGTTGTTGGCCCCCCACAAGCTGCTGCTTCCCTCCAACAAAGTCGAAGTCAATGGAAGCTTCAGTAATTTCCGACCTTTCTGAATTTGTCGTTAGGGTGGGACTATCTCCGGATGCATTTTCTTGCTGTGATATAAGGAAAGAGAGGCCTCTAGAAGTTAAATTATGTGGATCATGAGCTGCATTTTCACCCAAAAACTCTGACTGACTTTTCCTTGCCTGGAATTTCTGGCGTCCAAGCATACATTCATTTGAATTCAGCTGTTGCTCTCTGGACAAACTGTTGGAAAAGTCAGGTCTTGGAGTAAATTGTGTATAGTTTTGGTTGAACAACACATTCAAAGATCCATCACCGTGTCCTTTCACAGAATCTGCAAACATCAAGAGAAATACAGTTTGTTCTTTAAAGACCATGAAGTGGCTGTTTCAAATTACTATAAGTAAATTTTGACTCAAATACCTAATTGTTGCAAGCTGCAGTTTTTCAGATTGAAACCCAAAGCTTCCCCAGTCTGCCTTTGTTTTCCAACCCACTGATTGTAGTTGAGAACTGGCCAATTGCTATCCACAGCTTGAGATTGATGCTGACCTTGGGAAGAATTCTCTAGCTCATGTAAGTTGTGGATCCTATCTTCAAATTCGTTACCAGGCATTAAAAATACAGCCACCAAGACTTGCTCAGCTACTTGTTTTTGTGGAAAGCAGTTTAGCCCATATATAACAGCATCATGGATCAAACCACCTCATACAAACAATCCTACAGTAGGGTACATATGTTAGACTTAATTCAAAAGGAGTATCATATGTTTACTCAAAAAATGAAACTTCAAATTGGAAATATTCTTGAATCTGTCAAAACATTACCCTGCACAAGAATGCCGCAGTTGATAAAGGAGAGAGACGTGACATAGTGCAGGGTAATTGCTAAAAGAGATGGTAGCATGTTTTAAACTGCTCCTAACAAAGATTATATAAATACAAATTTATTGTTATTTTTACTTTTATGATAATTATTAAAAGTATGAAAAGAGGCATACATAGAAACAAACAACACGTGAAGCAAATGCTTGTGTAAAGTAGTATCACACTACTTCCACAATGCCAGATGTATAATTTTTAAATTTTAAACCAAGTTTCTTTCATTCAATTCAGCATACGATACAGATAAAACACATTATAGAAGCCACACCACAAATATCGGCCAATTATTGTCTACAAAAACAAGAATAAAAAATTCCATTCAAGTCCAAACATCAAATGTGCTCCACTTGATTCCCAATAACAAGTAATCTAGATGAAAAAACAAAAACCCAGAAAGTTCGAAACTCCCATCACTTCCTCTGCAAGTTCTTAGTAACCAAGTAGAACCATAAAATTCAAATTTATGCTCTTGGATTGTTACATTCCTGACCCACTAACAACATCTTAATTTTACTCACAAATATTACCATACTCGCATGAGCAACTACAAAGTGAAAAATGAGACCCACCAGAAAAAGAAAGGAAGGAGAAGAAAAACCACGAAGGAAACCATGGACCATCACCAAAAGGCAAAGTAGGCAAAATTTAAGCTAATGTGAGCTCTCTGAGGCCAATATAACATATCAGCAACAAATAAATTGCACTCAGATACTACTTTCTAGGCTTAAATCCATAATTCAAGCATACACAGCACCAAACACTTTAACTCAAAACCCTAAAAAAGAAACCCCAACAAGTTCTCCACCAAAGAGACACTGTGACCCCAATTCTTAAAATAACACAAACAAATTAACCATGCACAAACATTTCCAGGCTAATTCAACAAAATTGAAAGCAAAAAAGCACAAACTTATGAAGTTAATTACAGTTTTTCACGCTAGCTGAGCAACAAACAAGCTGGGAAGTGAAATTACTGGAAGGCTCAGAAGGCTGAGCAAGTGGAGGAGGTGCACTTGGAGCTCAAGAGTGTGATCTGAGCTCAGAGAATTAGGGTTCTTCAACGGCGTCGTTTGCTAAAGGGTCCTTTTCAGTAGCTGATGAAAGAGCCGTGGTTTTGTTAGGCTTAATTTACAGTGCTATAAGCTCCTAAACGACGACGTTAATGGCAGCCTCCCCGAGCTCTCTCTCTCTCTCTCTCTCTTAAAGACTTGCAGAAGAGTGACAAAGTTTGGATTTTCGGACCAGAGCCGAAGATAAAGCGATCGAAACGGTGACGACTAAAAAAATTTACTCCATTTTTCAACCAAAAAAACGCCGCTCTAGGCTCGGTACCGGGCCTAAGGTTCGTTGTCAGGCTCGAAATCCGAAGCCGAGCTAGGGATGAGAAATATTTCTGTGTTTCTCGAATGCATGTACGTAATGGGATTTCAACGATTTAGTACGATATTTAGAAGATCAACGGTAGAGATTTGAGGCGAACGTACGCTTTGGTTGTTGTGGTATCCGTGTTCGGAGGTTCGCGGAGAAAAAGCGGAATGGAATATGCGGATACCACGCGCTTTTGGATACGCGTGGGCGTGGTGCACTTTATTTTTCAGGCACTTTGGGAGCTTTGTAATTTTCTTTTCTTTTTTTCTTCTTCTTCCTTTTTTTTTTTTTTTTGTAAATTTCATTGTTGAGATTGTTTACAATTATTTTGGATTTTAATGTGATTTATTTTTCCCGCCGCCAGGTTAAGCAAATCAAGTTGATTGATGAGATAAATGGTGGGGGTTAAGGCCTAAGGGAAGGATTTTGGGCCTCGATTCATGATAAGCCCACTTGTCACACAAAACTTTTCAGGCCCATAAGAGAATGCCACATAAATGTAAACTGGTGACAGAGTAACATGAATTAGGTGGAATAGCATCATCATCATTTCAAATTCCTTTTAATTTTTTATTTAGTGCATTTTGAAGGGTAATGCATTTAGTGTACTACCATTATTAAAGCTTTTAGACAATACTACCCTTCAAAATACACTAAATAAAAGAAATGAAAAGAATTTGAAATAAATAAGATAATTTTCCCGAATTAGGTGGGTAAAGCTGAGCATCAACTTAAATTAGCATAATTCAAACTCAAATTTTAGGTTATACAATCAAGATGAAATGCCCGTTGTACCGAGTCCCATACAAATACCTTAATACGATTCAAACCCGATACACAATATTTGAGATTAATAATTTTTGACTCGATTCACAAACTCAACATCAACACAATACAAAATTAGCAGAATAAAATTAAAAAATCTGATTTATTTAATTAAATAAGTTAAAATTAAAATCATATATATAACAAGGTGACACACGCTGACGTTGCAAGATACTCTCGATAAGGAGACGTTGACTCCAGTCTCTTCAGAGAGTGACAGAGAGAGCACATGATCTTAAGATTTGAGTAGGTGAAACATTGACTAGAAGGCCTATCAGCAAGCCCTTTTCCTTTTTTGAGAGCATACCAATTTTTTTTATAGCAGAGAGCAGCTGTACAAGTTCTCCTGATTTTTCTTTTCAGAGACTCAAGTTATTGGATAGTGAGCATGCATACGTTGCCCAATAGAGATTAAAATAATAGTGAATCCTCCCAAAGTACTGTCACATTGTACAAATACCAAAAGTTTGGCATTTTAAATGTTTATTTATTAAAATAATTGTGAGATTTGGGTTTTGAATGGGGGTTGGGAATCTCTCTTAACAAGAACAAGATGATCAAGACTTCTTTCTTTCTCCTTGTTTTTATATGGGTTGCAAATGAAGACAGCTTAAATGCATTAAAGGATAATCTCTTAAATAGAATTATGGAATTATATTTAGAGCTTTGGCTTGCAGTAATGCAGATACTCCATGGCTGTCAGCAGAAGATTAAAAAAAAAAAAAAAAAAAGATTTCCAAATGAAGGAAATGGAGGGGTCAGATGAAAGGCTAGCTAGGGTGTCCTACATGATTGATTGTGATAGTTGCATGTAAGATGAGATGGAGAACCCGAGAAGACATGAAGTCACATAGGGTTTCTGGTCAATGAAGCCTGGCTACAAAATTTAATGCCCCTTTGTGAATCTTTCTTGCATGCAAGCATTGCTGACAGACCATTCACCAGCCGTCATAGGTACCGAGTTAGGAAAAAGACACATTTTTCATTAATTTTGTTATGTTTCACTAGTGTTTTTTAAAGGTGTTTTTTTCTTCATAATAAATCAGTTCAGAATTAGGAGTTTTATTTGTAATAATTATGAATCATTCTAATTAAGGATCGGATTAAGAGCCCTTATTTGATTTTTCTTTAGAATTTCTTAGTAAGATTGGACTTTAGGCTAATTTTCACCCACCCAATCAGAGACGGATTTAGGGGGGACTGGGGCAGCCCTGGTCCCCCCAAATTACAAGAAAAAAAAATTAGGCAAACAAAAAACAAATAAGCTAAAAAAATAATAATTTAAAATATTTTTTACTAATTGATCCCTCTCAAAAAAAAATTTTAATCCTGAGTCTCCCCTAAATTTAAAGCTGGCTCCGTCCTTGCACCCAATTCATGTTTCTCTGTTGGCATTCTCTTATGGGCCAGAAAAGTTTTGTGTGAGACAAGTCGGCTTTTCATGAACCCAAGCCCAACATCCTCCCTCCCCTTAGGCCAGAAAAGTTTTTAATAGGGTGCACTAAAATGAAAGAAAAAAGTCCACTTACCATTCAATTGACTTTGAGCCTATTCAAAGAGCCAGAGACCGATGGAAAAGGCTGGTGGGGAGAATTAGGGTTGACAATTTTGACAAGATTCACGAATCCAATACGAAGTTAACATGTATTGGGTTTGAACTTATCGGGTTTGGGTCTTAATCGGGTCTACCCGATTAAGACACGATTAAATTCGTGTCTGGCAGGTTGACCCACCAACCACATTTAATAAATGGGTCAGCCAGGTCTCGGGTGACCCGCCATACCCATTTATTTTTTATTTTTTTTTAAAAAAAAAAAACCTATGTCTATGTGGGTCTATATATTAAAACATTATATTTTAGAACTTTTTGTTGAAGAATGCAGCTACTTGTACGGTTATGATAAATTTAACTAGTCCTTTGGCCCAAAATATCCTTTTATTAAATTATTTTTTCCAATTTTGATTAAGGGTTTTTTTAAAAGGGTCGGGTCATGTAGGGTTGTATTACCTATTTAACGCAAGAGTCGTGTCAAATCGTGTTTATCCAATATGACCCGGTTATACTAAACGGGTTAAGCGGGTTGTGTTGGATTACTTGGATATTTTTCTTGTTATAATCGTGTCAGACTCCTGGGTAGTGTTCGTGTCTAGGGTAATCGGGTTGCGGGTCTTAACGAATCATAATCGTGTCTACCCGATTATCCGTTTTGCCAGCCCTAGGGAAGAGGTTGTAATTCTTGTTTAGATTGTTGTCTTTATGATTCATTACGCCACGTCAATATTTTTATAGTTTCCATTGTATTTTGCCTGAAAAAAACTAAATTCAAAAGGCCTCTTGATGCATTGCAGAATAATAAGTCGCAAAGCCAACAAACACAAGAATCACAACTCTTCTCAAAACTTTAAAAAAAAAAAAAGGAAAAAAAATAAAAAAAATAAAAAATTTGAAGCAAAACTAGAAAAATACTACCAATATTAGAAGTCATGACCCTTTGAATCTTTCGCTTCTCGCTTCTTGAGACATGCATTATATATATATATATATATATATATATATATATATAAAAGTTTTATTCATTTCCTGATCTATTATTACCCACGGGTGAGGAAATTGATCAACTAGCAATTAGTAGAAAGAGCTGGCATCTCTATTCCTTGATCCATTTGATGAAGTTGTTGAAATTCTTTGAAGACTGGCCACCTTCTGCCCTACTTTTCAATATGATTTCTTTAATCTCTTGCGCTCTTGCTCTTATAGTTTCATTGCTAAGCAGTTGCTCCACCTTCGTCACTTCTTCCCGCAATACGATGCCGTTTTCAGCGAGGTCTAAACCCAGTCCAACCTTCCACTCATCACAAATATAGCTCTTGTCAAGGAATTGGTCAACGAATTGAGGCCAGCACAAAAAAGGCACGCCATTGCTTATACCTACTAAGAATATAAATTAAATTATTCAATTCATTTATTTTTATTAATTTAATTTTTTTTTAGATAAATAGTAAATTAATATGGTATTAGAACAAAGTATTCAGTTCAAATCCTATCGTTTCAACTTTTTTGTAATCATACTTTCATAGTTTAAAATTTTGCAGTATTTAGTCGCCAAATTTAAAACTTTGCATGGTTATCCGTCCGTTAGAATTTTTTGTTGAATCCTAACTAAGGACATGAAAATTCTCTAAATATCCTTATTTGTAATTTTTTTTTTTTTAAAAAAAATAATTATTATTATTTAACTAGGATAATTATTTTTTTAAAAAAATTTTAAGAGTATAAGGGGCATTTTACTCTTTTACAATCGGATTTAACCTCAAATCAAACTGTACGACATTGCAAAGCTTTACGGTAGAGATGACATTGTAAAGCTTTAAACTTGGCAACCCAACATTGCAAATTTTTAAACTTTAAGTATATATAATCGAAAGAATTTTGAATCATAATGAGAATATATAAGTAAAATTTTACGCCCACAACGTAAGGAATTGTATTATAATATAAATTAACTAATTAAATTAATGTCTTTTATAAACTTAAGCTTTTAAAATAAATGAAAATTGTTAAATTGAAAATACCTTCTGTGACAGAATTCCAGCCGCAGTGGCTAAGAAAACAAGCAACGGCGGGGTGAGCTAAGACCTTCGTTTGAGGTGCCCAATCGACAATCTTCGTAGAAGCTCCTTGAGATTCGTCTGGAAATGCATTCTTGGCCCTGTCGATGTTTCTTTGATCCACCACCCAAAGGAAAGGCCTATTGATGAGCTTAAGTCCAAGAGCCAGTTCTTGGAATTGGATAGCGTCCAAAGCTGCGTAGCTACCGAAGGAAATATAAACGACCGAGCGAGTTGCTTGTTGATCGAGCCAGTTGAGGCAAGACGAGTCTTCTCGCCGGAATTGCCCAGCTTGGTCGTTTTCCAGCAGCGGACCAATGGGCAGGAGATTCGGAAACAGAGCAAATGTTGCAGGCTCAAGCTCGTAAGCTGTGTTACAAAGCGACCAATCTGCTACTTTGCAAGCTTCCGTGTTTCGCGCGATGTAATGAAATAAATTCTTCTGGGCGGTCGGGTCGGGTATCGCGGCCCATGGAAGATTTATCGTTTCGCAGGCCGGAAGGCCCGGCGACAGATGAATCAGCTCTACTTTTCCGGTTGGGAATCCTTTGCAAGGCGAAAGAAATTAAAGACATATTATCATGAAAAATAAATCATATATATTTCAGAATTTAGCAAATATTTACCATCATCGTCTAGAATCCCATCATCAATTAGCGTTGGGACGCTCAATAGCAAGGCGGAAGAAGCGGCGGCGGTAGACCAATAGATGGCGGCTCTAATTCCCATCTTTTTGGCGACTTCCACAGCCCAACCCATCGACCCATCGGCCAGAATACATGTAATGTTGTTGTTATCGTCGGCGCCGTTTGATGCATCAATACCTCGTATGAGCTCCTCGAGCCTTGCTGGCATGGTGCGTCCAGTGTCTTCCCCAGATCGTTTCTTTCAATATCGTCGCTTTCCAAGCCATCTGGGATAGACACGAGATTGATGTTCGAATCCACGAGGCTGGCCTCGTCGCCGTCGGGCATTGCACTCACCACACGCTTGTGAATGATCTCCGTGTTTACATATGTGATTTTGAGGCCATGTTTTGCCATTTCTCGAGAGAAACGCAGAAGGGAGTTCACGTGGCCTTGCGCCGGAAATGGTAGCACCAGAACATGGTCGATGCCGGCGGCCATGTCTCTCGTTTGGTTGAGCTTTTTGGATTCCTTGTGAATATTTATAGGGTTGTCATAACAGAGTAATTCAAATGGTTGCAACTAACAAACAGAGAGATTAAACTAACGGACAAATTAATACTCAAATTAAGTCTTGAACTCTTTAATTATTTCATCAATTATGGAATTTCAAGTCTTAGTAAAAGCTGTAAAAAGCAGTAATACTTCTGGCAGTACTTTTAGACCCTTAAGAGCATGTTTGGTATTGAGATTGAAAAATAGAGCTTTTAAATAAATAAATATATATATATATATATATATATATATATATATATTTGGCAAAGACTTCAATTTTAAAATGGTTACTTTTTTTTTCAAGCGAATTTTTTAAGTGTTAATCGAATTTTTAAGCCTCTCAAACGCACAACCAAGCAGACCTTTAAAAGCTATATTTTTCAAACACATTCTCAAACATGTTTTTAGAGTACTACAATTTTTTTATAAACTTATATGACGGTCCATAATTGATAAAATTATTAGGACAAAAAAAAAAAAAGAATTTCCCTTGTATTGCTTAGAGGGGAAAAAAAAAAATTGCAGCTGGAATGGGGCTAGTTTGTGGCGATGGCATCTATCTTGCTAGTCAATAATCTTGGTAACTACCATTGGCCCATGAAAAAATATGTCTAGATGTTGACCGTATTGTTATAATCTATATGGTTAGACAGGTTTATAAGAATCGGGCCAATTGGTAAAGAACGAAGGGGGTACTACAATCTTATGACAAAAGCAATGACGTTTAGATGAGATTAGAATATTACAAGCAAAGCAGTAAACGAAAATGACTTCAATAATAATACAAAGTATTTCAAAGACAAAATTTGTCTCTTTCCATCTTTCTTTATCAATTCTTTATAAAATGTGCCACCTAACAAATAAATTAGTCATCTCAATACATTATACAATGTCTTGGAGGATGTATAAGTTTATACCTTGTTATATATGCTTGCTTTTCATAATAATATGCTCAAAATGATGTTTTTCCCTGGGAATTATAGATAAATAAATGTATTAATAGAAAGAAACATAAAGACAACCGCACACAGTCAAGGCAACCATATTAAAATAGCAATATTGAGTCAGCAATGAGCACTCCATAGAAGTGACATGAGCTTGAGTGTCCAAAACAAATGTAAATATCACATGAATCTGCAAAGAAAAAGAAAGAAAGAAAGAAAGAAAGAAGGAGAATGGGCAATCCACATGTTCTGGTTGTGCCATATCCAGCACAAGGCCATATAATTCCTCTGCTGGAGCTATCACAGTGCTTAGTCCAACATGGCTTCAAGATAACATTTGTAAATACAGAGTTATACCACAACCAAATCATGAATGGAAATGCAATGAAGGATAAAACAGGGAATCAAATCCATCTGGTTTCCATTTCTGATGGGTTAGAGACCTTGGAGGACAGAAAAAAGCCAGGGAAGTTGTCAGAGGCAGTCTTGAAGGTTTTGCCTGAGAAGCTAGAAGAGCTCATCGAACAGATTAATGGGTCCAATGGTAAAGAGATCACTTGTATCCTCGCTGATCAGAGTATTGGATGGGCCCTAGAAATTGCACAGACGAAGGGAATCCGACGAGCTGCTTTCTGCCCTGCAGCAGCAGCACTGTTGGTCTTAGGATTTAGCATCCCAAAGTTGATTGAAGATGGAATTATTGCTGATGATGGTGAGTCCTCTATCACTTCTATTTGCTTGTTCTTGCAGCATATAATAGAACACGCATACAGATTTTACTTCAAACTCACTAAAGTTACCGATTTTGGTGCCTACACATGAAGGGAACGTTAAAGTAGTTATTAAATTTACTCATTCTTCAAACTTTTAAGATAAGCGGTGATTTAACATAGTCGACTATAAATGATTACTTGAATCCATGTTAATGATAGGTCATTTGATCCTAAATTTCAATGGAAATTCTCTACTCAGGAACTCCAATGAAAAAACAGATCATTCATCTCTCACCAGCAATGCCTGCCATGAGCACAGAAACCTTGGTTTGGACCTGCGTTGGCAACTTGACCATGCAGAAAAATATTTTCGAGCTTTTGGTAAGAAACAACAAGTCTGTGAAAGCGACTGAGTGGCTGCTATGCAACTCAACTTATGACCTTGAGCCTGCAGCATTTGCCTTGGCTCCAAATATTCTCCCTATAGGTCCACTTTTGGCAAGCAACCAGCCAGGAGAGTCATCATCAGCAGGAAAATTCTTGCCAGAGGACTCAACTTGTTTGAAATGGCTGGATCAACAGCCACCAGGCTCAGTGATATATGTTGCATTCGGAAGCTTCACAATTTTTGCCCCAACCCAGTTCCAAGAATTGGCCTTGGGGCTGGAACTCTGCAACAGACCATTCCTGTGGGTAGTGCGGCCAGCCGACATCACAGATGGGAAAAGCAATGGCTACCCAATAGAATTTCAAGGCAGAGTAGCCGCTCGTGGGCGGATGGTGGGATGGGCGGCGCAGCAGAAGATTCTGACCCATCCGTCAGTTGCTTGCTTCATAAGCCACTGTGGGTGGAACTCCACCATGGAAGGTGTAAGCAACGGGATCCCATTCTTGTGCTGGCCTTACTTTGCCGACCAGTTCCTAAACCAGACCTATATTTGTGATGTTTGGAAGGTTGGGTTGCGTTTAGAACTAGATGAAAGTGGCGTCATATCACGAGGAGAAATTGAAAGTAAGGTGGAGCAAATTCTGGGCAATGAAATATTGAAAGAAAGGGCATTGGATCTCAAGAATATAGTCAAGACTAGTATCAAGGAAGGCGGTGGCTCTCACAATAATTTGAAGAATTTCGTTAAATGGATGAAAGCATAGAAAAGTTCATCCTGCGATTTTCAGACTCGAAACAATTTGTGCATAGTTTTTTTTTTATCTTTCTTTTCTTGAGATTTTGCCTGAAATCATATATCTTAAAAGAGAGAGGAAAGCAAGAAAGCAAACATCAATAAGGAAGACTTGCCTATTGATATAATATCATTATTAAGTAGTAAAAATGTTTTTTCACTGTTGCAAAATGCCTATGATTTCGACTATGTTACAAGCAATGGGCAGTTTTTAAGGCTCCGTTTGTTTCAAGTAAAATATTGGTTTGTGCCGAAAGTCAGCGACCATGCTCAACGACCTTTGACATCTAATAAAAATGACTAGCAACTTTTGACAAACACCGATGGTTGTGGCTAGCAGAGGATTTGGAATGATTCCTGCAATGTTCACCGGCAATGGCGGTGGCTTTCGGCAAACTCCAACAGGTTCAACCTATAGAAATGGTTAATTTAATCATTTATTCTAAAATACTCATTTTTAATTAGAATATTTAATTGAAATGAGGGGTAATTAACAAAAGCAAGGTTGAACTCAAAAGTTATTTAATTTATATTTTAATACTCATCCTCACATATGGGCTCAAACTCCCTCTTAATTAGTGAGACCCAACATGTAAAAATTTAATTGAAATGAGAGGTGAATGACAAAAATAAAATTTAAACTAGAAATCTCTAACTCTAATACCAAATTAAATCACTGCCCTGTCCCCAAAGCATAAGGTAGGAAGTTGTTTCTGTTGAGTTAAACCGTAAAGACGTGGGTGAAGTTGGAAATCGCTGGAGTGGTATTATGTTGCTGTGGCGTGGGTAGATTGTCGGTGGTGTGGGTTGCGGGTGAGACAGAGGAGGAAGAGGTGCAAGCCATGGGTGAAGATCACATGTTCGACGAAATGCTTCAAAGAGGCCGCTGTTGCGGGTGAGGTTCAAGCTGTTGCTGGTGAGGTTAGGAGAAGATATTACAATAGGATATGAGGTTAGGAGAAGATATTGTGAACATTTGGTGATCTTGATCAGCTTGCTTCCTTGTGGGGAAGATCCTGTGAGCCATTGGTGATCTTGAGCTGGTTTATTTCAGGGTGTCTCCCTAATTGAAAGAATAGAAATAAACCAAATGATGGGTCAAATCTGATATTCAGCTACCTAATGTCATTCAAATATTAGGCACATCTGAATGTACCAACTCGACATGAGACTTCATTTATTGCATCAAATGGACTTATTGTACATAAGCCAAGCTCATGTCACGATAAGCCACAAAGCTAAAATCAGAAATCCTAAAGAAATCGTACATAGTTCTCTTAGAATTGATACTAAAATTAAAGCAAGCATAAGAAACAACAATGAGAGATAAAACTTAAGCTAAAGAAACAAGAGAGAGCTAAGAGCCACAAGAAATGAACAAAAAAATAGCAATCAAGCCAATATTAAAACGAGAAAAGATAAAGAAAAAGCTGAAGAGAAAAAAACAGTGGCAGATCGTCATCTTCCCTTTGAGACCCAATAAACATCAACGCCCATTAAGACAACCCTAAAAGCCAATCATTTCCAAGAGATCACCAAAAGCCATGAGATCAAGTCGATAAAAATGGCAATCAAGTCGGTATTAAAAAGAAAAAAGATAAACAAAATAGCCAAAGAGAAAAAAACAGTGGCAAATTGTCGTCTTTGAGACATCAATTCCCATTAAGACAACCCCAAAAGCCAAACATTTCCAAGAGAGCACCAAAATCCATGAGATCAAGTCGATGAGAAAAAAAACAAAGATAAGGAAAGTTCTAAAGAGAAAAAAATAAAACAAGACGTCAAGCATTGGCTCCTCAGCCACACCTCCCATGCAAGATCCCTATAAATATGACATGAATTTGGTTTTGAAAATGTATATCAATGTTAGAGTTGAATCTGGAAAGAGTGAAAGAAAGAGAATAAAAATGGGAAATCCAAATATTTTAATTATGCCTTATCCAGCACAAGGCCATGTACTCCCACTGATGGAGTTCTCGCAACGATTAATCAAACAAGGCTTCATAGTCACGTTTGTGAACACAGAGTATAATCACAAGAGGGTTGTGAATGCATTGGCAGAAAAGAATTATTTAGGAGATCAAATTCATCTTGTTTCAATCCCAGATGGGTTGGATCCATGGGAGGACAGAACTGATCTAGGGAAGCTCTCTGAAGCAATCTTCCGGGTGATGCCTGGAAAGCTGGAGGAGCTCATAGAAGACATAAACAGTTCGGAAGATGATCACATCACTTGCGTCATTACTGATTATAGCATGGGGTGGGCTCTGGAAGTGGCAGAGAAGATGAAAATCCCCAGAGCTGCCTTCTGGCCTGCTTCAGGTGCAACAATGGCCTCGATCTTTGACATCCCGAGGCTGATTGACACTGGACTCATCAACAGTACTGATGGTAAGATATCCTGCCCCCTACTTTGATCATTCAGCACCAACAAATTAAAATAGGTTTTGCTGCAAATTCATGCTTTGAAATGAATAAAGTGCTGTTAGAAGTACAGAAAGGAAGAGGAATTAATCAGGATACATACACTTAAATAAGGATGTTTTTCTACTTCGGATATCTTACAATAAATAAAAAAATTTGCGCTAAAATGATGTTCCGTTTTCCTTTTTCTTTCCCTGTTTTTTGCAGGAACTGCAATAAAAAACCTGATGATCCACTTGGCACCAGACATGCCCACGATGAGCTCAACAACGCTTCTGTGGAGCTGCGTCGGTGACTTAACCACCCAGAAAATTATCTTCGAAGTGATTGTTAAAAACACCACTATCTGAAATCTGCTGACTGGCTGATCTGCAACTCGTCTTTTGACCTCGAGCCAGCAGCATTCAGCGTGGCTCCAGAGATGATACCAATAGGCCCACTTTTGGCAAGCAACCGGGGCCAGAATTCAGCAGGCCACTTCTGGCAGGAAGACACAACTTGCTTAGAATGGCTCGACCAGCAGCCACTGCGCTCAGTCGTTTATGTTGCATTTGGCAGCTTTACAGTTATTGACGAGACCCAATTCCAGGAATTGGCTCTAGGCCTTGAACTATCAAACAGGCCTTTCCTATGGGTTGTGAGACCAGACATCACCCAAGGAGCAAGTGATGCCTGTCCAGCAGGATTCCTAGAAAGAGTAGCCGGTCGGGGAAAGTTGGTCGGGTGGGCACCCCAACAGAAAGTTCTCGGCCAGCCTTCCATGGCTTGCTTCTTGAGCCATTGCGGTTGGAACTCAACAATAGAGGGTGTAAGGAATGGGGTCCCTTTCCTGTGCTGGCCTTACTTTGCTGACCAGCTATAATGAGAGCTACATTTGTGATGTTTGGAAGATTGGGTTGAAGTTTAACAGAGACGAAAGGGGGATTGTTAGGCAAGGAGAGATCAAGAAAAAGGTAGATAAACTGCTTGGTGATGAAAACTTCAAATCAAGGGCTTTGGATCTCCAGCAATTGGTTTCAAACAATGTCAAAGAAGGTGGCTGCTCTGACAAAAATCTCAACAACTTCGTTGAATGGCTTAAGGCATAGGCTTTTGCTTCTTCTTCTTCTTTCCCTTATGTTTTTACCTTTCCTCTTTGTATTGTTCTTCCATTATACATATATATTGGAAAGACAGCCATGAAAATACAGCCAACATTGAGGGGCAATTATCAAGCAAGCTAGCTAGGACTTAATGCTAGCTTAATAAGAGAATAATAATGCTATACTGCAATAAACAAACTATATTTTGTCAATAAAAGTCTTAGGTGTCAAGAGGTTATAAGCCTTTAACTACTGTTTATTTAATCGTAGTCACTTAAGAACTTGTGGCCTTTTGCCATCTAAAACTTTTATGGACAAAAAAAAATCTTTTTATTGTACTATAGCATGTCTCTTAAGAAAATGACTCCTACAATGACAAGATGACATGCTTTACCACCGATGAGACATGAGGTGGACAATGAATTAGAGTACCTACTTCAACAAGGAAGTATCTCAAACAAAGACTTCTTTTCCACATTTTCCTATTAGACAGTCAAATCTTGCCGCAAAAATCTTCACAAAAGGGATAGCACGTTTGAGTGTAGGGAATTACACAAATTCTGTGGGCTCTTGAAGTCACCCAACTATCCCAACAAAGACTTATTTTTTATTGTTTGTGTCAACATAACATCAGATCAGGATTTTTTAAAGTTATGCATCTAATCATGTATATAATGTCAGTAAATAATATGATATTATGTACCCTTAAATATACTAATTTTAAATCTTTTTAAAATTGAAATATCATTATTTAACACTTAGATCCTTCATTTGATTTTGCACAAGTTTCTAATATACGAGTTGGAAAACAAAAAAAATAATGGTTTATATATATATAAGTGAATATGTTAAAATTTTTAAAGGGTTCCAATTTACACTTGATTGTTTTTATAATTTTATAATTTTAATTTACAGAATAAATTATTTACAAGTTTTATGTAAATTATTATTTTTGATAAAAGAGAGAGAGAGAAAGAGAGTTTAAATAATTTATTTCATTAAATTATTATTATAAAGGAAACGTTAGGCTTAAAAAATATATATAATCCAAAAGAATATGAAAAAACATAAAGGTAAAAAGAGCACATGCATGGTACCCTTTGTGGCCGCTAATCCCGTCAGCAAATCTAGACCAGATTATCTTCTATTTCGTCTTTCATGCGTCTCTTTTGCAAGAAGCGCACGTTTTAAAGAGAAGAAGTCTATGCTTTTGAAAGCTCTCAAGTTTTTTTTTTTTCTTTTTTTTTTTTTATTTGCCATCTGTCAAAGTAAGTGCGTTCACAACGGTTTCTCTTTATATTTCCGTATAACATTAAATTTTTTTTTGCATAGAGAGGTGTGAGAAGAGAAATAATTTTCTTTTATAATTATAATAAATTATGTGGATTAGTACAGTTAACCACGTGCATTAGATTCAACTTTAGCAATTTTAATGTATATGAAAGATATAAAGAAGTTGGAAGATTTTCCTACATGTAAAAAAGGAAAACAACTTTAAGGTAGTTGTTGGGGTACTTCCATACATAAGTAGTTATTTTATTGGGTGTGATGCATATTCGTATGCATACGTATCACAATTTCTATTTAAAAAAAATTAAAAACAGTGCTATTAAAATGAGTGATTTGATAACGAAACACATTTCAAACAGTAATTTAATAAATTTTAAACCCTAAAGAGTACTTTAATAAAAGTTGAAATCCTAAAAACCTCTAAGCTCAGAAAAAACAAATCCTCCTAACTTTTAATGGATTATATATGATGGCATTTCACCAACATTTAAGCCTCAAATATCTTATAATGTGGATCAGATTCAAACATCCATAGGCCAAGCGGTCCAAGCATTAACTTAGAGGCCCAAACTGATAGTTTAACTGTTGGGAAATTTTATTTAAAAAATATGGAAATTAAAGATCCATGGTAAGATACCAAGATATGGTCTTTTAATTTATATACTTGTTATATTTGAACTCGATATTTGTTTAAGAAATATGGTTGCCACATGTGATGCTGACATAGGCTGACATGCACGTGTTGATATACCATTAGCATTGATGTGTAATCACGTGGCATTAATTTTCGTTAGAAATGCAATTAGAATAATCATTTTTAATAGAAGGAAATCATAGGCTGCTAAGTAGTCTCTATTTTATAAAATTCACGAAAACCAATTAACTTGATACTTCCTTTTGAAAACTTGGTTGTAAGGAAAGAATGCCCAAGGGTGTGACAAAATGTTTGTCAAATTCTTTTAAAAATTATTTTTATAATTCTCTTAAAATCTAATTTTTACCCCTTTAATATCTGTTTTAATTTCATCTCCAGATCAAAAATCTAAGTTCTGCTCTTGTCCACTCTTCTGAATTTGATGTCTACAGCGACTTACTCTATTCCATAAGTCGTCCCCTTTGTGATCCAAATGACATACATAATATATGGTGTTTGATTATAATACCAAATGCTACAAATTTCAAAGAAAAATGAAATGGGTACCAAAATTTTTACCAATAGATAGTACAAAAATGATGTAAAGTTTGTTTATTAGGGACAAAGTTTTCTTTCAAATTGGGTTTGATGAATTTTCTTCAACCTAATCTATAAAAGTAACATGTGTCATTTTTTAAAAAAAACCATGTGAGATGAACATGAGTTTTTAATAAAATTTATTTCAACTTTGTACTTATTATTAAAAAAACATATGCATCTTCCATGTTCATGGGACATATGTCACTTTTATAGATTAAGTTGAAGAAAATTCCTCCAACTCAATTTGGAGGAAAACTTTGTCCATTTATTAGTACCCGTAGCATTTCTTTTTATTAATTATTTTGATCATTTCTAATGAATTAGCTTCACATCATTTTGGTAAAAGATTTGGTACCCATAACATTTCTCAATTTCAAGTATAACTCACTCCTTAAAAACTGACTTGCAAGTCTCGTGTCTAAAACGAACATATTAACATGTATTTATTGCACGTGAAGGGACAATTGACAATTTATTAGACTAATTTATAGTTAATTTATGTCCTACATGTAATTAAGATTACATTTCATGTAGAACGCTTAAAATGATAACATTCTCGTATTTTTTTTTTTAAAAAAAAAAACACATAACAACGTTATAGACCGAATTCAAATGACTTCTTCCCATTCACTTTTTTTTTTTAAAAAAATAAAAAATAAAAATCAACTTTATAGAAAACTTTGTAGTACTTGGGTAAGTTGGGTCGATCAAATGCATAATAAATTACACCAGGATGGCAGAGAAATTCTCGGGCATCCTAACAGGCAAACACCCCTCAAAAATTGGCTTTTGCACATGGGTCTCTTGACTGCTGAGTAAATTTGTCACTATCATCACAATCACAGCATGCCACAGCTTGGGAGAGGGACAGCAGCTCTGCTGTCCATTTCACTGAGATATTATCTGAAAATATCATAATACCCTCTCTCCATTCTTTTGTAGCGGCAATGACTGTCACCACGCCATGCTCACAGTGACATAGCTCGGCTGTAAATGCTGGCTTTTATATTCCAAAGAAAGAGGTGCAACTCATGGCTCAGATGTGCAGAAAAATGTAAAATCTTGTACATTCTCTCCTGAATCTCAGAAA